>NC_041225.1:90199881-90310114 GCF_002837175.3 Physeter macrocephalus | reverse complement strand
TCTTCCCGGACCAGGGCACGAACCCGCGTCCCCTGCATCGGCAGGCGGACTTTCAACCACTGCGCCACCAGGGAAGCCCCCTATTAATTCTTTTTTAAAATTAACTAATTATATGTAGGGATAAGAAACATTTTTATGAAAAATAACTTTTCTGAAAAATAGAGCGACGTTTTCAATTTGCCAGTCTCTTTATTGTCTGACTTAATGGAAGACAGCTGAATTCTCACAGATATTTCTGCATTCAGTCTATTGAAATATGTTGTTTTGTTTCAATGTGTGAAGAAAACCACAGATAGATGATTAGGAGTACTTAAGAGCCTTTTTAGTTCATTGAAGGTGTTCTGCTTTAATATTACAATGAAGCTCAAAAAGTAATAGGTTCTTAAAGGTTAGTTTGCAGTGTGTGTCGACCTAAGAAAATGCACAGCGTAAAAGTTTGTGAGTTAAGTTTTATTTGGGGCAAAATGAGAACTAGAGCCCAGGAGACAGCGTTTCAGGTAGCTTTGAGAAACTGCTCCACAGAGGTAGGGTGTTACATATGATATTAGTGAAGAGGGCTTTGTGTGGTCAGACACATTTTGGCAGAGGCTTGCTGCTAGTCATGAGGAGCAGATGTCACCATTAATGGTTTTAGTGCTTTTCCAGATATGAGGAGATGTAAGGATTGGGCTCATAAAATCTTCTGAAAATATCTGTCTGAAGGCCTGTTCTGCCAGTTTTTCCCAAAGCACAGAGTACCTCATTCCTCATCTCTGCCCTGAACTCCTTTCAGGGTGTGTTGAAATTCAGCAGCTACAGCAGTTTGTGACTTAATCCTTGTAGATGCAGAAGGCAAGTGCCAATTTTTAGTTGGCACAAGGAAGCTGAAACCATATCAGTCAATTTTTTTGTACTCCACTGGATTAAAATCTGTCGGTGTGTTTTGCACTTTGAATGGCTCTTTTACCCATGCATGCTTGGTAACATCATGCATTGACTCTTTGGAAAGTAGTGGTTCACGGAGTTGCAGTTCTTTCAAGTGTTGGTACAATTTATTACAATGTCAAAAAAAACCTCTCTTAATGCTACTACTGACATCATCAGTCTTTAAGTATTGGAAAGCTATCAAGTTCACAGTAGAGGGTAAGTTTTCCCAAAATTATAGACTTCACTTGAAATCTCTAATTCTTGAAGTGATAGGCACAGCTTTGCTCATTTTTAAGAAAATGTTTGTCAGATACCCGTGTCTGAATAACTAGAGTTTGTTTGTCATGCTTTCAAGTAGAAAGGTTTTCCTCCTTGAAGACAGTGGTTAAGTTCAACTTGCAGCTCATCACACAAGTGCTTTTCCTTGAGGCAAACATTGCATTTCAGTATGTGCCAGAAGTGCTTTATGCATGCTTCCATTTTGATTCACAGAATATTAAAAAGATATGTACTCAGGGCCAAAATTTAATAAAATTAATTTTTTATTGCTTCATTAAGGACAATAAGTGAAACTGACTTTTTCTTGCTAGTACAAGGTGGAAAAGAATACAGTGGATGCTTCTGCAGATTGGTAGCACTGTTATGATTCATACTAAAAGATTAGCAGTTTTACCCACCGACGGAGTAAAAAGGGCAAGTAACATGTTAATGTTGTGATGAAAGTAGTTTGGCTTTTCCCTCAGACCCTCAGAGGGTCTGAGGGACCTCCAAGGGTTGATGGATCATACTCTGAGAACCACTGCTCTGGTGTAACTTTACTTCACTTTAAGAAGATGTAGGAGTTGTCATAAATAGCAGTAGCTAAGAAAGATGTAAGCTACAGCAATATTCCTTGTCTTTTACACTTGATCTTAGCCAAATGGCCAAGAAGCAATATATTACTTTGTCTTTTAATTCTTGATTTTACTCCAGCTTTTTCGAAATTTATATAGGTTTTCTAATTAAGGAATGTTCTTAATATAAGAGTACTTATTTATGTAATCTTAAATCTTAAGGTTATTCACAACTATTACAAAATATTTGTGAACTAACAAGTCCTTTTTTGTCAATAATACCATAAATTCCTTACACTTTGCTCATTCGATTCTCACAATACCTCTGTGGTTGTTCTCTCTGAATGCTGTCTTTGTTTAATAGATTAATTGACTGTGTCCTTTCCAGAATCACACAATGGAAATAGATCCATGATTTGGTTTGAGGCTACAGTACTCATTATAGTACTTCTTACCACCAGCCATTGAAATGTAACTTAGTATTTATATTACAAGAGCCTAAATTCCAGAGTTGGATGAAATTAGATTGAAAGCCCAGCTTCTCCATTTAGTAACTTTGTGATATTGGACATGTTATTTAGCCTTTCCAGTCCTTAGTGTTCTCATCAGTAATAGCATTTATTTTATAGAGTTGTGAATGTTAAATGAAATAAATCTTTTAAAACAGACTTCAGTATGCCTAGCAGATAGGAAATGTACGTTAAGTATTCTTTTCTTTTTCTACTTATTCACTATCACTTTTTCTTTTTTCATTTAAATATTCTTTCACTTTTTGTCATTTTCTTTTTCTCTTATGTTCCCTTTCCTCTTTTCATTTCATTCTTTAATGAAGGAAGTATTTTACTAGTTAAGTAGATAACACAAATAGGATACATCCTTGTATATTTATTAGACCATCCATTGATTTCAGAAAGAATGGAAATTAGAGAAAGATCTGCATATCTACTTTAAATATGTGGAGTAAAATTAAAACACCATATTTTACATATGCCATGTGTTGTTCATAATTTCAATTATTGATTCCAACATCTTGACTCTTTCTTGTTATATTCAAAAAACATCCTGTTAGAATCCAGAGCGGTTGATCTTTCAACAGACGAAGAGGATGAAACACATCGTTCTTCAGAAAGTAAAGATGATCAGAGTTCATCTTCCAATAGCTCTAGCTCTCTGGAAGAAGAGTTTACATCACTAGGTTGGTAACTTTTGAATTTTAAGAACTTTATTTCTAATATTAGTATTTTTCTATAGCAGTGATTTTTTAAAATTTAATTTTTTTATACTGCAGGTTCTTAATTATCTGTTTCATACATATTAGTGTATATATGTCAATCCCAATCTCCCAATTCATCCCACCCCTCAACACCCCACTTTCCCCCCTTGGTGTCCTTGCGTTTGTTCTCTACATCTGTGTCACTGTTTTCCTTGCAAACCGGTTCATCTGTACCATTTCTCTAGATTCCACATATATGCATTAATATACAATATTTGTTTTTCTCTTTCTGACTTACTTCACTCTGTATGACAGTCTCTAGGTCCATGTCATATGGTAATTCTATATTTAGTTTTTGAAGGAACCTCCATATTGTTCTCCATAGTGGCTGTATCAATTTACATTCTCACCAACAGTACAAGAGTGTTCCCTTTTCTCCACACCCTCTCCAGCATGTGTTGTTTGTAGATTTTCTGATGATGCCCATTGTAACTGGCATGAGGTGATACCTCATTGTAGTTTTGATTTGCATTTCTCTAATAATTAGTGATGTTGAGCAGCTTTTCTTGTGCCTCTTGGCCATCTGTATGTCTTCTTTGGAGAAATGTCTGTTTACGTCTTCTACCATTTTTTGATTGGATTCTTTGTATCTTGCCATGATTTATGTCAAAGAGTGTTCTTCCTATGTTTTCCTCTAAGAGTTTCCCGTCTTACATCAGGTCTTTAATCCATTTTGAGTTTATTTTTGTGTGTGATGTTAGGGAGTGTTCTAATTTCATTCTTCTACATGTAGCTGTCCAGTTTTCCCAGCACCACTCGTTAAAGAGACTGTCTTTTCTCCATTGGCTTTTGATGTCATATACAAAAATTTGTCGTCAAGATCAATGTCAAAAAGCTTTATCCCTATATTTTTTTCTAATGATTTTTCAGTTTTGGCTTTTATACTCTTCTTTAATCCATTTTGAGTTAATTTTCTGTGTACGGTATAAGGATCCAGTTTCATTCGTTTGTATGTGAATATTGAGTTTTCCCAGTACCACTTATTGAAGACACTGTTCTTTATCCATTGCATGTTCTTGGCTTCCTTGTTAAATATTAGTTGGCCATCCATGCATGGGTTTATTTCTGGGCTCTCTATTCTGTCCCATTGGTCTGTGTGTCTGTTTTTATGCAAATATCATACTGCTTTGATTACTGTATCTTTGTAGTATAATCTGAAGTCAGGGAGTCTGATTCCTCCAGCTCCGTTTTTTTCCCTCAAGATTGCTTTGGCTATTTGGGGTCTTTTGTGTCTCCATACAAATTTTCAGATTTTTTGTTCTAGTTCTATAAAAAATGCTATTGGTAATTTGATAGGGATTGCATTGAATCTGTAGATTTTTTTGAGTAGTATAGTCATTTTCACAATATTGGTTCTTCCAATCCAAGAACATGGTATATCTCTCCATCTGTTTGTGTCATCTTTGATTTCTTTCATCCATGTCTTACAGTTTTCTGAGTACAGGCCTTTTACCTCCTTAGGTAAGTTTATTCCTAGGTATTCTATTCTTTTTGTTACAATGGTGAATGGGATTATTTCCTTAATTTCTCTTTCTGATATTTTGTTGTTAGTGTATAGAAATGCAAGCAATTTCTCTGCATTCATTTAGTATCCTGCAACTTTACCAAATTCATTGATTAGCTCTGGTAGTTTTCTGGTGGCATCTTTAGGATTCTCTATGTATAATATCATGTCATCTGCAAGCAGTGACAGTTTTACTACTTCTTTTCCAATTTGGATTCCTTTTATTTCGTTTTATTTTCTGATTGCCATGGCTAGGATTTCCAAAACTATGTTGAATAATAGTGGTGAGAGTGGACATCCTTGTCTTGTTCTTGATCTTAGAGGAAATGCTTTCAGTTTTTCACCATTGAGAATGATGATTGCTGTGGGTTTATCGTATATGGCCTTTATTTTGTTGAGGTAGTTTCCCTCTATGCCCACTTTCTGGAGAGTGTTTATCATAAATGGGTGTTGAATTTTGTCAGAAGCTTTTTCTGCAGCTATTAAGATGATCATATGGTTTTTATTCTTCAGTTTGTTAATGTTTTGTATCACATTGGTTGATTTGCATATATTGAAGAATCCTTGCATCCCTGGGATAAATCCCACTTGGTCATGGTGTATGGTCCTTTTAATGTGTTGTTGGATTCTGTTTGCTAGTATTTTGTTGAGGAGATTTGCATCTGTATTCATCAGTGATATTGGTCTGTAATTTTCTTTTTTTGTAGTATCTTTGTCTGGTTTTGGTATCAGGGTGATGGTGGCCTCATAGAATGAGTTTGGGAGTATTCCTTCCTCTACAATTTTTTGGAAGAGTTTGAGAAGGATGGGTGTTACCTCCTCTCTAAATGTTTGATAGAATTCACCTGTGAAACCATCTGGTCCTGGACTTTTGTTTGTTGGAAGATTTTTAGTCACAGTTTCCATTTCATTACTTGTGATTGGTGTGTTCATATTTTCTATTTCTTCCTGGTTCAGTCTTGGAAGTTTATACCTTTCTAAGAATTTGTCCATTTCTTTTAGGTTGTCCATTTTATTGGCATACATTGCATTTCTGTGGTGTCCATTGTAACTTCTCCTTTTTCATTTCTAATTTTATTGATTTGAGTTCTCTCCCTCTTTTTCTTGATGAGTCTAGCTAAAGGTTTATTAATTTTATCTTCTGAAAGAACCACCTTTTAGTTTTATTGATCTTTGCTATTGTTTTTTTGTTTCTATTTCATTTATTTCTGCTCTGATCTTTATGATTTCTTTCCTTCTACTAACTTTGGGTTTTGTTTGTTCTTCTTTCTCTAGTTCTTTTAAGTGTAAAGTTAGATTGTTTGGGATTTTTTTTGTTTCTTGAGGTAGGATTATATTGCTATAAACTTCCCTCCTAGAACTGCGTTTGCTGCATTCCAGAGGTTTTGGATCGTCATGTTTTCGTTGTCATTCATCTCTAGGTATTTTTGATTTCCTCTTTGATTCCTTCAGTGATCCCTTGGTTATTTAATAATGTATTGTTTAGCCTCCATGTATTTGTGTTTTTTACGGTATTTTTCCTGTAATTTATTTCTTATGTCATAGCATTGAGGTCAGAAAAGACGCTTGATATGATTTCCGTTTTCTTAAATTTACCGAGGCTTGATATGTGACCGAAGATGTGATCTATCCTGGAGAATGTTCTGCGCGCACTTGAGAAGAAAGTATACTCTGCTGTTTTTGAATGGAATGTCCTATAAATATCAATTAAATCTATCTGGTCTATTGTGTCATTTAAAGCTTGTGTTTCCTCATTAATTTTCTGTCTGGATGATCTGTCCATTGGTGTACATGAGGTGTTAAAGTCCCCCACTATTATTGTGTTGCTGTCAATTTCCTCTTTTATAGCTGTTAGCTTTTGCATTATGTATTGAGGTGCTCCCATGTTGGGTGCATGTATGTTTATAATTGTTATGTCTTCATCTTGGATTGATCCCTTGATCATTATGTAGTGTCCTTCCTTGTGTCTCGTAACATTCTTTATTTTAAAGTCTATTTTATTTGAAATGAGTATTGCTACTCCAGCTTCTTTTGATTTCCATTCGCATGGAATATCTTTTTCCATCCCTTCGCTTTCAGTCTGTTATGTGTCCCGAGGACTGAAGGAGGTCTCTTGTGGACAGCATATACTTGGATCTTGTTTTTGTATCCATACAGCAAGCCTGTGTCTTTTCGTAGGAGCATTTAATCCATTCACATTTAAGGTAATTATCAATATGTATGTTACTGTTACTATTTTCATACTTGTTTTGGGTTTGTTTTCATAGGTCCTTTCTTCTCTTGTGTTTCACACTTAGAGAAGTTCCTTTAGCATTTGTTGTAGAGCTGGTTTGGTGGTGCTGAATTCTCTTAGCTTTTGCTTGTCTGTAAAGCTTTTGATTTCTCTGTTGAATCTGAATGAGATTTTTGCAGGTAGAGGAGTCTTGGTTGTAGGGTTCTTCCCTTTCATCACTTGAAATGTATTGTGCCCCTCCCTTCTGGCTTGTACACTTTCTGCTGAGAAATCAGCTGTTAACCTTACGGGAGCTCCCTTGTATGTTATTTGTCATTTTTGCCTTGTTAATTTTAATAATTTTTCTTTGTCTTTAATTTTTTTCAATTTGATTGCTATGTGTCTCGGCATGTTTCTCCTTGGCTTTATCCTGCCTGGGACTCTCTGCGCTTCCTGGACTTGGGTGGCTATTTCCTTTCCCATGTTAGGGAAGTTTTCGACTATTATCTCTTCAAATATTTTCTCAGGTCCTTTCTCTCTCTCTTCTCCTTCTGGGACCCTTATAACATCAATGTTGGTGTGTTTAATGTTGTCCCAGAGGTCTCTTAGGTTGTCTTCATTTCTTTTCATTCATTTTTCTTTAGTCTGTTCTGTGGTATTGAATTCCACCATTCTGTCGTCTTCCAGGTCACTTATCCGTTCTTCTGCCTCACTTATTCTGCTATTGATTCCTTCTAGTGTATCTTTCATTTAAGTTATTGTATTGTTCATGTCTGTTTTTTCTTTAATTCTTTTAGGTGTTTGTTCTTTCAGTTCTTCTAGGTCTTTGTTAAATATTCTTTTCATTTTCTTGATCTTTGTCTCCATTCTTTTTCCGAGGCCCTGGATCATCTTCACTGTCATTATTCTGAATTCCTTTTCTGGAAGGTTGCCTATCTCCACTTCATTTAGTTGTTTTTCTGGGGTTTTATCTTGATCCTTCATCTGGTACATAGTCCTCTTCCTTTTCATTTTGTCTCTCTGTGAATGTGGTTTTCATTCCACAGGCTGCAGGATTGTAGTTCTTCTTGCTTCTGCTGTCTGTCCTCTGGTGGATGAGGCTATCCAAGAGGCTTGTGCAAGCTTCCTGATGGGAAGGACTGTTGGGTAGAGCTGGGTGTTGCTCTGGTAGGCAGAGCTCAGTAAAACTTTAATCCGCTTGTCTGCTGATGGGTGGGGCTCAGTTCCCTCCCTGTTAGTTGTTTGACCTGAGGTGACCCAGCACTGGAGGCTACAGTCTCTTTGGTGGGGCTAATGGCAGACTCCGGAACGCTCATGCCAAGGAGTACTTCCCAGAACTTCTGCTGCCAGTGTCTTTGTCCCTGCGGTGAGCCACAGCCACCCCTGCCTCTGCAGGAGACCCTCCAACACTAGTAGGTAGGTCTGGTTCAGTCTCCTCTGGGGTCACTGCTTCTTCCCCCTGGGTCCTTATGTGCACACTACTTTGTGTGTGCCCTCCAAGAGTGGGGTCTCTGTTTCCCCCAGTCCTGTTGAAGTCCTGCAGTCAAATCCCACTAGCCTTCAAAGTCTGATCCCTGGGAATTCCTCCTCCCTTTGCCAGACCCCCAGGTTGGGAAACCTGATGTGGGGCTCAGAACCTTCACTCCAGTGGGTGGACTTCTGTGGTATAATTGTTCTCCAGTTTGTGAGTCACCCACCCAGTGGTTATGGGATTTGATTTTATTGTGATTGCGCCCCACCTCCCATCTCATTGTGGCTTTTCCTTTGTCTTTTGATGTGGTTTATCATTTTTGGTGAGTTCCAGTGTCTTCCTGTCAAGGATTGTTCAGCAGTTAGTTGTGATTCCGGTGCTCTCATAAGAGGGAGTGAGCACACGTCCTTGTACTCCACCATCTTGAACCAATCTCCTATACCAGTGATTCTTATTATTAATAAACTCTAGTGAAGTGTGGGGCAAATAAGTCATTACTAAAGATTGTCAAGGGACCAAAATTGGCTGCACGGTTCCATTACATAACATGCCCACGGTCAGATGGCTTTTAATAGGCAGAGCTACGATTCCAGCCCAGGGAATCTGCTCCAGAGCCTAGGTTCTTAACCACTGTGCTATACTGGGTGATTCATGCCAGTATCTAAACATGGTAAGAATTTGTCTGTGAGGATGTTTCAGGTATAGGATGTAGCATATATAAAACCCTAGGGAAGATAACATAGCATGTGCAGAGAACTAAAAAGTAGTTGTTGGACTGAAAAATACTTGGTTTAAATTTAATAAAGAAGAACAAAAAGAAAGCAGAGGGACCGACTGGAGTCAAATAATACAGGGTTTTAAGGGAACTACTGAAAATTTTATGCAAATAGATGACATGACCATTTTTGTGTTTTAGAAAGATAAATCCAGTTCGGGGGTTGGCAGATTACCACCTGTGGGCCAAATGTGGCCCACTATCTGCTTTTGTGAATGAAATTTTATTAAAGCCATGCTCATTCAATTATGTATTGTCTTTGGCTGCTTTTGCACTACAATGGCAGAGCTAAGAAGTTGTAACAGAGACTTGATGGCCCCAAAAGCCAGAAATATTTATTGGCCTTCTACTCTAGCTCAAGGGTTCTTAACTTGTCTTGTGCTGTGGACTCTTTTCAGTCTCATGAAGCCTTAGACCCCTTCTGAGGAAAACAAAGTAAAATGTATAGCTTTATAAAGGAAACATTAATTTGAAATATAATTGTTAAAATATTTTTTAAAGATTTGTAGTATAGTAGTAATTGCTTTATTAACATGTGAAATAACAGGAACCAGAAGCTCTTCTAATTTTTTTTCTTAAACAAGTTCATAAGCTACAGAAGTAATTAGTGGTGAAGCCAGTATTAAGAATTGAAGCCTAGTAGACAAGTGAAGCTTTGTCTAGACTCTAGGTACAGTGCTGTCCAATAAAACTTTCTGTGAAGTTTCTGTATCTTCACAGTCTAGTACATTAGCCACTAGCCACATGTATCTATAGAGTTCTTGAAATGTGGCTAGTGTGACTAAGGAACTGGACTTTTAATTTACTTAAATTTAAATAGTCACATATGGCTGGTGGTTACAGTACTGAACAGTGGTGCTGAAGAAGATGGCAGATTAGACAGTGTAAGGCAGTAATTGTAAAGTGTTGGTAGCATTGGGAACCTAAGGAGAAAATGCAGTGTTTGGAAATATGTAGGATAGTTTTAAATTATCATAGTGCCTGAGGTGTTGCTGGCATGTAGTGCCCTGAAGGCAAGAGATGATAAAGATAAAGAATGTGGGACAGTTTATGAGGGTGAAGAATTGTCCCTCCTCTGAAGCCCCTTTGAGAAACACTGATTGAAAGATGAAAACTTGTCCTGTAAGGAACACTTTGTGTTTTTTTTTTCTTTTTTTCTGGAGAGGAAAAGAGCAAGAAGGAATGAGATGTTTAAGGACTGGTATGTAGAAGATGGAGTGCATTTTTTTGTTGTTGTTCAGATGATAGAACTCTTAGAATGATCCAGTACTGGAATATCGGCCTTGAGATGTGCACTGTTGCAGAGACTGCTTACCAGTTGGGCATGATATTAACCTTTATTCTTTTTTTTTAAATTGAAGTATAGTTGATTTACAATATTGTATTAGTTTCAGGTGTACAGCAAACTGATTCAGTTATATATATACTTTTCAGATTATTTTCCATTATAGGTTATTATAAGATATTGAATGTAGTTCTCTGTGCTGTACAGTAGGTCCTTGTTGTTTATTTTATGTATAGTAGTTTGTATCTATTAATCCCATACTCATAATTTATCCCTCCCCCTCACCCTTTCCCCTCTGGTAAACATAAGTTTTTTCCAATGTCTGTGAGTCTTTTTTTGTTCTGTTCTTGCCTCCTTTGTCATAGATTAATTGACAGTAGTTGTGTGTATTTATTTCTAGGCTCTCTATTGTTTTCCATTGATCTATATATCTTCTTTTGTGCCAATACCATGCTGTTTTGATTACTGTAGCTCTATAGGACTGTCTGAAGTCTGGGAGAGTTATGCTTCCAGCTTTCTTCTTTCTCCTCAGGATTGCTTTGGCAATTCTGGGTATTTTGTGGTTCCGTATAAATTTTAGGATTATTTGTTCTAGTTCTGTGAAAAATGTCATGGGCAATTTGATAGGGATTGCATTAAATCTGTAGATTGCCTTGTATGGCCATTTTAACAATATTATTTCTTCCAATCCAAGAGCAGGTGATATCTTTCCATTTCTTTGAATCATCATCAATTTCCTGTATTACTGTTTTATATATAGTTCTTAACATATAGGTCTTTCACCTCCTTAGTTAGGTTTTTTCCTAGGATTTTTTTTTTGGAATTTTTTTTTGATGTGATTTTAAATGGGTTTGTTTTTTTACTTTCTTTTTCTGATATTTCATTGTTAAAGAGATGCAACATATTTGTGTATATTAATCTTGTATCCTGGCTATCTTGCTGAATTTATTTATTCTAATAGTTTTTATGAGGAATCTTTATGGTTTTCTGTATAGAGTATCATGTCATCTATGTATAATGACAGTTTTATCTCTTATGTTCCAGTTTGGATACATTTTATTTCTTGTCCGATTGCTGTGGCTAGGACTGCCAAAACTATGTTGAATAGAAGTGGTAAGATATTTATCTTTCTCTGTGTGACTGACTTCACTTAGTATGGTAATCTCCAGGTCCATCCATGTTGCTGCAAATGGCATTATTTCATTCTTTTCAATAAATATCGCAAATATCATATGATATCACTTATATGCGGAATCTAAAAAAAAGATACAAATGAACTTATTTACAAAACAGTGTCACAGACTTAGAGAATGAACTTATGGTTACCAGTGGAGAAGGGTGGGAGGGAGGGATAGATTGAGAGTTTGGGATTGACAAGTACACACTGCTATATTTAAAATAGATAACCAACAAAGACCTACTGAATAGCACAGGGAACTCTGCTCAATGCTCTGTAATAACCTAAATGGGAAAAAAATTTGAAGAAGAATAGATACATGTATATGTATAACTGAATTATTTTGCTGTATGTCTGAAATTAACACAACATTATTAATCAACTATACTCCAGTATAAAATAATAGACACAATTCTTATTTGCATTCCTTATAGAAAAATCAAGTACACATAGCACTGCTGCCTAGAATCATTACATTTCTTAAAAATATAAGCAGAATTAAATCTTTCATGATTATTTTATGAGATGGTAATATATTTTTCTCCTTTGACCCAAGTACTTGGTAATGTATTGGAATAAATTCTGGAATGTATACTGACTAAGAAAAATAAAAGTGGTAAGAGTGGCATCCTTGTTCAGAATTTAGTGGGAAGGCATTCAGCTTTTCACCATTGAGTATTATATAGGTTGTGGGTTTGTCATAAATAGCTTTTATTATGTTAAGATATGTTCCCTCTATACCCACTTTGGTGAGAGTTTTTATAATGAATGGGTGTTGAAGTTTGTCAGATGCTTTTTTATGCATCTATTGAGACAGTCATGTGATTTGGGGCTTTCCTTTTGTCAATGTGGTATATCACATTGATTGATTTGTGTATGTTGAACCATCCTTGTGACCCTGGGATGAATCCAGCCTGATCATGGTATATAATCTTTTTTATGTATTGTTGGATTTGATTTGCTAATATTTTGTTGAGGATTTTTGCATCGATGTTCATCAAAGATACTGGCCTATAATTTTCTTTTTTTTTGTAGTGTCTTTGTCTGGTTTTGGTAACAGGGTGATGGTGGCTTCATAGAATGAATTTGGGAGTGTTCCCTCGTCTTCAGTCTTTTGGAAGAGTTTGAGAAGGATAAGTATAAGTTCCTCATTGTGTGTTTTGGTAGAATTCCCCTGTGAAGCCATCAGGTCCTGGGCTTTTGTTTGTAGGGAGTGTTTTTATTACCAGTTCTATTTCACTTCTAGTGATCAGTCTGTTCAAAGTATGTGTATCTTCTTGATTCAGTTTTGGCAGACTGTATGTTTCTAGAAACTTGTTCATTCCTTCTTGGTTGTCCAATTTGTTGGCATATAATTGTTCATAGTATTCTCATGATTTTTTGTATTTTTGTGCTATCAGTGTTATTTCTCCTCTTCCATTTCTTATTTTATTTATTTGGTTCCTCTCTCTTTTCCTCTTGGTGAGCCTGGCTAGAGGTTTGTCGATTTTGTTTATCTTTTAAAAAAACCAGCTCTTGGTTTTATTGATCTTTTCTATTTTTTTTGATCTCTGTTTTATTTATGTTCTCTCCGATCTTTATTATTTCCTTCCTTCTGCTGACTTTGGGTTTTGTTTGTTCTTTTTCTGATTCCTTTAAGTGGTAGGTTAGGTTGTTTATTTGAGAATTTTCTTGTTTCTTGAGGAAGGATTGTATCACTATCAACTTTCCTCCTAGAACTGCTTTGCTGTATTCCATAGATTTTATATGGTTGTGTTTTCATTGTCATTTGTCTTGAGGTATTTTCTGACTTCTTTTATTTCATTGTTGATGCATTGGTTTTTTATTACTGTGTTGTTTAGTCTCCATGTGTTTGTTCTTTTCCCATTTTTCTGTCTTTGGTTGATTTCTACTTTCCTACCAGTATGGTCAGAAATGCTTAAAATACTTTCTATACTCTTAAAATTTTTGAGGCTTGTTTTGTGCCCCAGTATGTGGTTAACCCTACTGAATGTTCCATGTTCACTTGAAAAGAATGTGTATTCTGCTTTTTTTGGCTGTAGTGTCCTGTAGAAATCAATTAAGTCCAACTGGTCTGTTGTGTCATTTAGGTCCTCTGTTGCCTTATTGATTTGCTGTCTGGAAGGTCTGTCCATTGATGTCAGTGGGGTATTAAAGTCTCCCTCTATTACTGTATTCCTGTCAATTTCTCCCTTAGTGTCTGTTAGTATTTGCTTTATATACTTAGGTGCTCCTATATTGGGTACATATATGTTAATGAGTGTAATACCCTCTTCTTGTATTGATCCCTTTTTCATTATATAATGTTCTTTGTCTTTATGGCCTTTGTTTTAAAGTCTGTTTTGTCTGATATGAGTATTGCTACTACCACTTTCTCGTCGTTTCCATTTGCATGGAATATCTTTTTCCATCCCCTCATTTTGTATCTGTGTGTGTCTTCCACCCTGATGTGAGTCTCTGGTAGGCATCATATTATGGCTTCTTGTTTTCTTATGCAACCTGCCCCTCTGTGTCTTTTAATCAGAGCATATAGTCCATTGACATTGAAAGTAATTATTGATAGGTATGTATTGGTTGCCATCTTAAACCTTGTTTTCCAGTTATTTTTGTAGTTCTTTTCTGTTTCTTTTTTTGTTTTTCCTTTTGTAGTTTGATGGTTTTCTTTTATATTATGCTTGAGTTCCTTTCTTTTTGGTTTTTGTGAATCGATTGTATGTTTTAAATTTGTGGTTACCATGGGGTTCAAGTATGTTGACCCATAACTGTACTTGCTTTAAAGTGATAGTCACATAAGTTCAAACACATTGTAAAAAAAAACTACATCTTTAGAGTCCCCCTCTCTCACATTTTTAAATTTTGATGTCATATTTTACATTTTCATGCTTGTTCTTTTGCTGTTCATTGTAGTTATAATTGCTTTTACAAAAATATTTTTAATTATTGTTTTTTAATCTATGTACTAGCTTATTTAAGTGGTCTTCAATCCTTTTATATATTGGCTTTCCCATTGTGATTTTCCCTTACCTATAGATTCTTGTTTCTCTTTTATTTAGAGAAGACCTTTCAATATTTCTTCTAAAGTAGATTTAGTAATACTGAATTCTTTTAGTTTTTGCTTGTCTGAGAAATTCTTTCTCTCTCCTTCTATTCTAAATGATAATCTTGCTGGGTAGAATGTCCTAGGTTGCAGGGTTTTCCCTTTCAGGACTTTGAATATATCATGCCACTCCCTTCTGGCCTGCAGAGTTTCTGCAGAGAAATCAATTGATAGCCTTATGGTGGTTCCCTTGTAATTAACTCTTTGTTTTTCTCTTGCTAGTTTTAGAATCCTCTCTTTAACTTTTGCCATTTTAATTATGATGTATCTTTGTGTGGGTCACTTTGGGTTCATCTTGTTTGGGACCCTCTGTGCTTCCTGTGCCTGGATATCTGTTTTCTTCTTCAAGGTTTGGGATGTTTTCAGCCATAATTTCTTCAAATATATTTTCAATCCCCATTTTTCTCTCTTCTCCTTATGGAACCTCTATTATGCATAGTTTGGCATGCTTTATATTATCACATAGTTCTTATATGTTATCTTCATATTCTGTTCATTTGTGTTTCTGTCTGCTGTTCTGATTGAATGATTTCCATTATTCTGTCTTCTAGATCAGTTACATGTTCTGTGTTATTTAGTTTGCTATTCATTGCTTCTAGATTGGTTTTTATCTCAGCAGTTGAGTTGTCTAATTTTGATTTGGGTCATCTTCATAGTTTCTAGTTCCTTGTTACAGTGCTTTGCATTTCTATTGATAATCTTTCTTAATTCCTTTAGCATTTTTATTACCTTCTCTTTGAACTCAAGGTCTAGTAGACTGGTGAGGTTTGTTTCAGAAATTATTTGTTCTTTCAGGGGATTTCTCTTGTTCTTTTAATTAAGAGTAGTTCCTCTGCTTTTTCATTTTGCTTAACTTTCTCTCTCTCTGTGAATTTAAGAGAAACATTTATCTACTGTGGTCTTGAAGGGGTGTTTTTATGGGGGAGCATCCCTGTGTAGACTCTGTGAGTCAAATATTTTTGGTGTGTGGGCTGGTTTTGGTGTGGGTGTCAGCCATGTCTTTCCTTAGCATTTCCTGGCCATTAACCCCTTGATAGGGTGTGTGATTGGTGTTGAAGCATCTAGAACCTGGGCTATATGGTGGGCAGGACCTCCTCTTTGCTCTGAGGCTATCACAGCTCTGTTGGGGGTGGGGTCTGCTCCACAACTGTTGGAGTAGAAGCCCTGAAGTTTGTGTTTGATGAGACTTCATTGCCCTTGAGTGCGTGCCCTGCCCCAAAGGAGGCGACTGTTGGTGCAGGTGGGTCCTGTATGGTCACATTGAACCCATGCGCCACCTAGGCAGGCATCTGCAGTTCCTCTCAGACTCAGTGCAATGTTGTGTCCCTTTCTCTGTTGTGTTCACTCCAGACCTAGTGGTAGGCACTTTTATGGAATGGGCTGTGGCTGGAGGCTGGGGCGCTGTGGCTGCAGGATCAAGGTGGTTGTGCTGCTGCCTGGGACCTGGGCTGCCTCTGTGGCACACCTCTCCCAGGACCTGTCTACCCCAATTCCAGCTCCAAGCTGAGGTATGGAGTGGGCAGGGCTGGAGCACTCCCACCGGGAAATGAACCACTGCATGCTGCTGCCCAGGGCCTTTCCACTGAACCTCAATGCCCAGCCACTTTGCATTTCTGTGATACCACCTGGTGTGATCACTGACAAAGTGTGCCACAGCTGGACCCACCCCTCCCTGTGTACGTTGACAGTGGGCTTCATGGTTCAGCCTGGACCACACCCCAGGTTGTCAGGGCTGTCTCCACTGTCTCCACACAGGTAAATGGAGTCCTCTCCCACATCCTGTCTGCCCAAGATTCAGCACTTAACGTGTTTGTGGTCCCACTTGGTGCATGCTTCGGATTGGGAAGTGCAGCAAGGCATCAGCCACCAGCACTGGTCCCTTTCCATCCTGATTGTTAGGAAGCCAGCATGCCTGCACTCCTCACAAGTATAGTCTAGGCTTCCCCAGCCCCTCTGTCTGTCCCAGCAGATTTCCCAACTGGCAGGGGGCTCCCCAGGCAAGGGTCTGCCCGTGTGGACCTTCTCTCCTTTACAGATCTCTCCCAGGGGCACAGGTCCTGTCGCTTTTTTTCCTGTCCTACCCAGTACATGGAGATCCTTCTTGCAGCTTTGGTTATGTGGGAGATCTGCCTGTTTCCAGTTGGTTTACTATGAGAATTGTTCCACATGTAGATGTATTTTTGATGTGTTCGTGGGGAGAGGTGAACTCCTACTCTGCCATCTTGATCGCCCTCGTAACCTCTACTCTTCAGATAGGATGATGTATGTGAAAATTATTTATGAGTTATAAATCTACAAAAACATGATGTTTTTATTATTATCAAGCAATATGCTACATTATTAATTCATCTCATGTCTGACCAACATCTGCTATGTGGGAACCCTTGAGCTAGGTGTTAGATATAGACAGGACAGGATAGAATACTCTTCTCTTCCTTGAACTTATATTTCTTTATTGTAGTTTGAGAGAGGATTAGCTTTATGTAACACTAGTATCTCACTAGTGAGTCCATTGCTTGTGATTTATTAATTAAACCCCACCAAATCACTTGATGGTGAATTGCTTCAAGTATTTCTGTTTCTGTATTCATACACTTGAATATTTGAACCTAAGTGTATCATCTTAACTCTGGCGACCCATTAAAATCCCCTAGGGGTCTATAAAAACTGCTCAACTATACTGCTATACTGCTGCTCAACTCCACCTCAGATCAACTGCATTTAGATCCTGTGTTTTGGATGGGAGCCTAGTTATCAGATTATCAACCTTCCCAGGTGATTCTAATGCATATAGCCAGGGTCAAGAAATGCTGCCATTATCCTGAGTGTTTTGGGAGGATGAAGAGACACGTTACCTGCATCATTTTCCTGGTACTATTCTACAAGAAATTCTGGTCTATAAAAAGTAAATCATTTATTTGATATTCCTTATTTTTAATGAGCATATGTTGCTTTCTAGTGCTCATCACTTACTGCTTCATAATTAATTCAAGCACTACTTGTTTTCCTTAGTTCTGGTGTCAAGTATATTGATCTGTAATTTCTGAAATCTCTCTATCTCTTTAAAAAATCAGAGTATTTGTGTATCTCCTGGCATACAGCGTCTTTTCTATTTATTTCTCAAAGGATTTGGACCAATTTGTTGGAAAGGTTAGAAAACTTTACTCAGTGACTTGGTATCCCTAATTAATATCTTGAAGTGCTTGGAACAATGATTTCTCTTGCTGTTTTGTTTACTTTAGTATTTTGCTTAAGAAACCATTTGTTTCCAGAGTGTAAAGATAAATTTCAGCTTAGATCATGCATGAAGAAACTTGTTTTGAGTTAGAAGAGTCTATATTAATGAAGTTTGTACTGAATAAAATGAAGAAAAAATAAAACAAGGCTCTATTAAAAGATGTTGTCCCTTAAATATTTTAAACCTGGTAAATTACCTGATTATTTCTTTTATACTTTTTAACTTATGTTTATTCATGTGAGAATCACCACAGGACCTTGGAGGCTGATTTGAATGTGTCCTGGGTTTTAGTCTGTTTCTCACTCCGTATGTGCCTGGATGCCCAAAGGCGAGGGGTAGGTCATAGTAGAATGTCCCTATTACTTTATAAGGCAGACTGCTCTACCACTTATTGTTCTACCCTCCATGCTCCAAGAGTAACTCCATGCTCAGCCCTCTCCACATCCCTACCCTGATAATTTCAGGGCATCTGGAAATGAGAAGTAGTTAGCCCTCAACAAAAAGTCAGCAACAACACCTGATGAAGAAGAGAGATAAAAGATAAATTGGAGTCGTTTCAATATTTTCTGATACTTCTAGATGTGTTTCATTTCTTTAATTTATATTTAATCTCTATCAAAATAATTATCTTCTATTGATACAGATTTTGAGTCATTATTCATATCAAAATAGTGAAAAAATTGGAAAAACGGTGCTCTTTTCTTTTAAATATGAGGAATATTTCTTTCTGTTGGTATTTTGTTTTCAATGTCCTACTCTTTGTTTCTTTCAGTAAATATCCCTGATGCAGCTTTTATTCAGGCAGCCTACCGAAAACGTGAATTGGCCAGGGCCCAAGAGGACTATATATCTTTGGATGTAAAACATGCCTTCACCATCTCTGGTATGAAGAAAAACACTGAATATCCTGAGAGTGAGACTGATGATCATGAAAATATAATACCATTTACCACGAAGCCTCAAACACTTAGACAAAAGATGGCTGAAAAAACAGGTACATATTTAATTTATTTATAATAAATGAACATTAAGGCATTTTTCATTAGAATATAATATTATGATAAAAATATCCATGAAAACATAATGTAATATCTCCTATTCTAAAGGTTATTTTTTTAATACCAATTTACTTACTGACATCATGGCTTCTAAAATACATTTGTATCAAAATGTTATCAAAGGATACATGCAATAATAATGTTTACTGTTATCCGATCTCCACTTAATCTTTCTTGACAGGTTAAAAAATTTGTAGAGTTTCTTATTTTTGATATTGAAAACTTTCGTTGTCACCTTTATAAGATTTTTTTTTAACATGGAAACATCGGTAGGATTTTGGTGTCATGTGTTAAAATCTTCCCTGCTCTAGTAAAAAGTTTTCCTCAACCAATAATCCTTAGGTTTCAAAGAACTATTTTCACATTTCTCATTTATAAACAATAATGTTTTACCAAGTTTTTGTCATTTCAAATAATACTATTTCAGAATGAGACTTTTGGTTCCTATTAACCCAGAAATTATTTTTGCATGTTTAGATTCTCAGGTAGAATTGAGAATCTCTGATAAAACCAAATGTTGCATATTTTCCAGCCTTTTTCATATGTGAGACCATCATGTTTTGAGTGAGACAGTTTGGTGATAAATGCAGATTCTGAAGTCAGATTGCTTGATTCAGGTCCTAGGTTCAACACAGTCCTTAGATAGAGGACTGTGTTATGTAACATCCTGATATCTGAGTTTCTTTTTTTATAAAGAGAGAGTGGATTATGAATTGTGAAGAAAAGGTTAACACATATAAAGAGCTGCTAAGCCATTTGTAAGCTCCCCAATTGCTAATTGCTGCTGCTATTAGAATGGAAAAATATGGAATATTTATACTTGAACTTTTTTTTTCAAGCAACCAGAAATGAAGAAACAAGTGAAGATAGTGAAGAAGATAAAAAATATCAAGATATTTGGGAACAGCAGCAGATGAGAAAAGCAGTTAAAATCACAAAGGTAATAATCTTTTATGCCATATGTATTAGTTTCCTGTGGCTACTGTAACAAATTACCACAAACTTGATGGCTAAAACAACAGACATTTATTCTTTCACAGTTGTTGAGGCTAGAAGTCTCAATTCAAGGTGTTGGCAGGGCTGTGCTCCTTTTGAAGGCCCTAGGAAAGAATTCTTTTTTTTTTCCTTTTTTTCCCCCCTTTTTCTTTTTTTAATTGAAGTAGAGTTGACATAACAGTATTATGTTAGTTTCAGGTGTACAAGATAGTGATTGACTTTTAGATACATTATGAAATAAATCACCATAAGTCTAGTAATAATCTTTCACCATGCAAAATTATTACAGTGTAATTGACTATGTTCTTTATGCTGTATATCATATCCCTGTGACTTATTTATTTTATAACTGGAAGTTTGTACCTCTTAATCCCCTTCACTTATTTCACCCTACCCCCATCCACCTCCCCTCAGGCAACCACCAGTTTGTTCTTTGTGTCTATATTGTCTGTTTATGTTTTGTTTGTTTCATTTTTAGATTCCACATATAAGTGAGATCAAAGAGATTGTCTTTCTGTCTTGTTACACTTAGCATAATACCCTCTATGTCCATCCATGTTGTTGCAAATGGCCTGATTTCATTCTTTTTTATGGCTGAATAATATTCAATTGTGTATATATACCACATATTCTTTATCTATTTGTATATCAGTGGACACTTAAGTTGCTTCCATATCTTGGCAATTGTGAATAATGCTGCAATGAGCATACGGTTGCATATAACTTTTCAAATTAACATTTTCGTTTTCTTCAGGTAATTACCCAGAGTGGAATTTCAGGATCATATGGTGGTTCTATTTTTAATATTTTGAGGAATCTCCATGCGTTTTCCATGGTGGCTGCACCAATTTACATTCCCACCAACAATGCACAAGGGTACCCTTTTCTCCACATCCTTGCCAACCCTTGTTGTTTGTTGTCTTTTTGATAATAACCATTCTAATAGGTGTGAGTTATCTTATTTTGGTATTGATTTGCATTTCCCTGATGATTAGTGATGTTGAGCATCTTTTCATGTTTCTGTTGGCCATTTGTAAATCTTCTTTGAAGAAATGTCTTTTCAGATCCTCTGTGTATTTTTTGATCAGATTGTTTTTTTGATATTGGGGTGTATGAGTTCTTTATATAATTTGAATATTAACAATTTATCAGATATATCACTTGCAGATACCTCCTCCCATTCAGTAGAGTGCCTTTTTGTTTTATTGATGGTTTCCTTTGCATGTGCAGAAGGTTTTCAATTTGTAGTCTGATTTGATTATCTTTGCTTTTATTGCCCTTGCCTGAGAAGACATATCCAAAAAATATTGCTGAGACTCATGTTAAAGAGCATACTACCTATGTTTTCTTTTAGTTTTATGGTTTCAAAAATGAGTTTTGTATATGATATAAGAAAGTGGTCCAGTTTCATTCTTTTGCATGTAGCTGTCCAGTTTTCCCAGCACCATTTATTGAAGGGACTATCTTTTCCCCCATTGTATAGCCTTGTCGCTTTTGTTGTAGATTAATTGACCATATAAGTATGGGTTTGTATCTGGGCTCTCTATTCTGTTCCATTGATCTATGTGTCTGTTTTTGTGACAGTAACATACTGTTTTGATTACAATATAGTTTGAAATATATAGTGTGAAATCAGGGAGCTTGATATCTCTAGCTTTGTTCTTTCTCAAGATTGCTTTGGCTATTTCAGGGTCTTTTGTAGTTCCATATAAATGTCAAGATTATTTGTTCTAGTTCCATGAAATATTTCACTGGTATTTTGGTAGGGATTGCATTGAATTTCCCAGCAGAGAATTCTTTCTTGCTTTTTGTAAGTTCTGGTAGCTCCAGGTATTCCTTGCTTTGTGACCACGTAACTTCTATCTCTACCTCCTTCTTCACGTGGCCTTCTCTATGCCTCTACTTTGTGTGTCTCTTATAAGGATACTTGTCATTGGGTTTAGGGCCTACTTGGATAATCCAGGATGATCTCATCTTGAGATTTTTCACTTAATTATAACCACAAAGACCCTTTCTCCAAATAAGGTCATATTCAGAGGTTCCAGGGGTTAGGATATAGACCTATCTTTGGGAGGCCATCATTCAACCCACTATACCATGTACATTATGTTCTTTTCCCACTAGATTATAAATACTTTCTACATATTGTAAGTCCCTTGAGGGAACCATCTTTTTTACTTTTAATTTTACAGTTATATGGTAGATGCCTAAATGTGAAGTTCAAACAAATAAATAGTGAGGGTTAAAACAAAACTAACAAACAAAAAAAAGTACTATACTTGGGGTGGAAAGTGCTAGATTTGGGTTGTGGCTCTACCACTAAAATACACTCTCCCTGAAGTCAAGAATTATTAACTACTTTTTTCAGTGTTATATCCCATAGTGCCTAATATTGTGAGAACTCAATAATTATTTGTATGACTTTGAGAAAATAATTTCATTTTTCTAAATCTCAGTTTTCTCATCAATAAAGTGGGAATAATAAAGTGGGAATGATAATGTTACCTACCTGAGTAGGTGGCTGTAAGGCTCAAAGTAATAATGATCTAATCTAAGTCAAAGTGCTTATAAATTGTATAACAAATGAAAGTTTTATTTTTAATCTTTTTTTTTTTTTTTTTTTGCGGTACGTGGGCCTCTCACTGTTGTGGCCTCTCCCATTGTGGAGCGCAGGCTCCGGACACGCAGGCTCAGCGGCCATGGCTCACGGGCCCAGCTGCTCCGCGGCATGTGGGATCTTCCCGGACCGGGGCACGAACCCGTGTCCCTTGCATCGGCAGGCGGACTCTCAACTTCCCTGCGCCACCAGGGAAGCCCTAATCTTTTTAATAAGAGTGCTTTGAAAGATTTTTTACTCTTTTAAGCAAGAAAGTATTGTATGATCTTCATGTTATTAAAACTAAAAAGCTAAGTAAAAGTAAGCCTTCAGTTGCAGTTTAGAAGTCTTTGAGCCTTTTTTTTTTTAGTTATTTGCAATCTGAATTTTTTTGCTGTTAGGAAGAACTGGTAAATATTTGCTTGGTTTTTTTTCCTTCCTTTTTTTTTTTCTTTCTTTTGTTCAGATGTGTGTTTTTTGAACTTTTCTCTTAAGGTAATGGCCAAGAGTGGTATTACTAATAAAGAAGATGAACATTTTTATGGCACTTATTATATTTTTCTCTATTGTCTTCTAGAGAAAATTTAGATCACTCTGTAATGCCACTGTTATTATGGGAATGTTTTGCCATAATCTTGCCAGCTTTAGGTATAAGTTCACTTGGTGAAAATGGAATATCAAGTTTATTTGATTTGCATTTTTATTACTGATGTGGGTGCATTTACTGATTTCTTTATTAAAGATTTACAGCATGGCACTGTATTCGTTTCCTGTGACTGCTCTAACAAATTACTACAAACTGAATGACTTGAAACAACCAAATTCTATTTTCTCACACTTTGGGAGGCCAGAAGTCCAAAATCAAGGTGTTGATATGGCTACACTCCTTCCAAAAAGCTCTAGAGGATAATCTGTTCCTTAACTATTTTAGCTTCTGGTGGCTGTTGGCATTCCTTGGCATATAGCTGTATCTCTCTACTCCATCTTCACATTACCTCCTCTTTTTGCATCCCAAACTCTCTCTCCTTCTCTTCTATGAGGCTACATGTAATTACAGTTAGGACTCATTTAGATAATCCAGGATAAGCTCCTATTCTCCAGAACCTGAACTTAATCACATCTTTTGCCATATAAGGTAGTATTCATTCACAGGTTTGGTATTTTAGAACCTGGGCATATCTTTTGGGGATCACCGTGTAGCCTCTATAACTACTTAACAGTGGTAGACAAAAGAATGTACAATCTTTGCAGGGGAGAGACAGCTAAACAAAATGATTATAGTAAAATCTTACAAGGTTCTGTGACAGAATTCTGTACAGGGTTCTGAAATAGCACAAAGGAACAAGTGAGTGGTCAGTTTTACAGGCGAGAGGGTAGATGGGAAGGTTTGGAAAAGCCTGTAAGAAAATGGTCAAATTTGAATGAGTCTTTGAAAGATGTTTATGATGTAAGGGATTTGAAGCAAAAGAGGATATCAGGGGTGAAGACATGAAGTTTGAAAAGGTCTGGTTAATTTGGGAATTTGTAGGTATGATTCGAACTGGATAGGAGACTTGGTAAGAATTGATATGAGAAATGATGGAGTCTCATGGAAAATATAAAAAGTATAGTTAAGCCATTGAGTTGACTAATTATCTGGTCCACTCCTTCACATTTCCTTTTCTAAAACAGGTTCTTCAGAACCTTTTCAACATTCTAAGCATGATGGTGATGAGTGAGTTATGATGAGCCAGAGGACAGTAATATGAAATGTACTGAGTTACAACATGTATTAGCTAGGAATGCATTCCTCTGCAAGTAACAGAAAACCCAAATAATGGTGGCTTAAAGAAAATTAAAAGCTTTACCTAGAAACTCACCAGCAGACTTCCATTTACTTTCCTTTCATTAGACTAGAGTTAGGTGGCAACATCTATCATGAAAAACAGGTATTTGGTTTGTTGTTGTTTTAATTTATTTTACTGAAGTATAGTTTATTTACAATATTGTGTTAATTTCTACTGTACAGGAAAATGATTCAGTTATACATATATATATATTCTTTTTCATATTCTTTTCCATTACGATTTATCACAGGATATTGAATAGAGTTCCCTGGGCTATGGAGTAGGACCCTGTTGATTATCCATTCTGTATATAATAGTTTCCATCTGCTAATCCCAAACTCCCAATCTATCCCTCCCCCACTCCCCCTTGGCAACCACAAGTCTGTTCTCTATGTCTGTGAGTGTGTTTCTGTTTTGTAGATAAGTTCATTTCTGTCATATTTTAGACTCCACATATAAGTGGTATCATATGGTATTTGTCTTTCTCTTTCTGACTTACTTCACTTAGTGTGATAATATCTAGGGCCATCCATGTTGCTGCAAATGGCATTATTTCATTCCTTTTTATGGTTGAGTAGTATTCTAGTATTCCATTGTATATATGAACCACATCATCTTTATCCATTCATCTTCAATGGACATTTAGGTTGTTTCCATGTCTTGGCTATTGCAAATAGTGTTGCAGTGAACATTGGGGTGCATGTATCTTTTTGAATTATAGTTTTCTCTGGATGTATGCCCAGGAGTGGGATTGCAAGATCATATGGCAACTCTATTTTTAGTTTTATGAGAAACCTCCATACTGTTTTCCACAGTGGCTTCACCAATTAGCATTCCCAACAACAGTGTAGGAGGGTTCCCTTTTCTCCATACCCTCTCCAGCATTTGTTATTTGTATACTTTTTAATGATGGCCATTCTGACTGGTGTGAGGTGATACCTCATTGTAATTTTGTTTTGCATTTTTCTAATAATTATCAGTATTCAACATCTTTTCATGTGCCTGTTGGACATCTGTATGTCTTTTTAGAGAAATTTCTATTTAGGTCTTCTGCCCATTTTTCTATTGGGTTGGTTTTTTTTGTTACTGAGTTGTGTGAGCTGTTTGTAGATTTTGGAAATTAAGCCCCCGTCGGTTACATCATTTGCAAATATTTTCTTCCAGTCTGTAGGTTGTCTTTTCATTTTGTTTATGGTTTCCTTTGCTGTGCAAAAGCTTATAAGTTTGATTAGGTCCAACTTGTTTATTTTTGCTTCTATTTCTATTGCTTTTGGAGACTGACCTAAGAAAACATTGGTATGATTTATTTCAGAGAATGTTTTGCCTATGTTCTCTTCTAAGAGTTTTATGGTGTCATGTCTTATATTTAAGTCTGTAAGCCATTTTGAGTTTATTTTTTTGTGTATGGAGTAAGGGTATGTTCTAACTTCATTGATTTACATGTGGCTGTCCAACTTTCCCAACACCACTTCCTGAAGAGACTGTCTTTCCTCCATTGTATATTCTTGCCTCCTTTGTTGAAGATTAATTGACCATAGGTGTGTGGGTTTATTTCTGTTCCCTCTCTTCTTTCCCATTGATCCATATGTCTGTTTTTGTGCCAGTACCATGCTGTTTTTATTACTGTGGCTTTCTAGGATTGTCTGAAGTTTGGGAGGGTTATACCTCCAGCTTTGTTTGTTTTCTTCAGGATTGCTTTGGCAATTCTGGGTATTTTATGGTTCTGTATAAATTTTAGGATTATTTGTTGTAGTTCAGTGAAAAATGGTATGGGTAATTTGATAGGGATCAGATTAAATCTGTAGATTGCTTTGGGTAGCATGGCCTTTTTAACAGTATTAATTCTTCCAATCCAAGAGCATGGGATATCTCCCATTTCTTTAAATCATCTTCAATTTCCTTTATTAATGTTTTATATTTCTCAGCATATGTTTTTCACCTCCTTGGTGAGGTTTATTCCTAAGTATTTTCTTTTTTGATATGATTTTAAAAGGGATTGTTTTTTTTCTTTCCCTTTCTGGTATTTTGTTGTTAGTGTAAAGAAATGCAACCAATTTCTGTGTGTTAATCTTGTATCTGGCTACCTTGTGAATTCGTTTATCAGTTCTGATAGTTTTTCTGTGGGTCATTAGGGTTTTCTACATATCATGTCATATAATGACAGTTTTACCTCTTCCCTTCCAATTTGGATCTCTTTTATTTCTTTTTCTTGTCTGATTGCTGTGGCTAGGACTTCCAGTACTATGTTGAATAGAAGAGGTGAGAGTGAGCATCCTTGTGTTGATCTAGATTTTAGTGTGAAGGCTTTCAGTTTTTCACCATTGAGTATTATATTGGCTGTAGGTTTGTCATAGTTTTTATTATGTTGAAATATGTTATCTCTATACCCAGTTTGGTATAAGTTTTTATCATGAATGAATGTTGAATTTTGTCTAATGCTTTTTCTGCATCTGTTGAGATGATCATGTAGTTTTTGTCTTTTCTGTGTCAGTGTGGTGTATCACACTGATTGATTTGCATATTTTGAACCATCCTTGTGACCCTGGGATGAATCCAACTTGGTCATAGTGTATGATCTTTCTTATGTGTTGTTGAATTCAGTTTGCTAGTATTTTATTGAGAATTTTTGCATCTATAATCATCAAAGGTATTGGCCTGTAATTTTCTTCTTTTGTAGTCTTTGTCTGGTTTTGGTATCAGGGTGATGATGGCTTCATAGAATGTCTTTGGGAGTTTTCCCTCCTCTTCACTCTTTTGGAAGAGTTTGAGAAGGATCAGTATGAGTCCTTTTTTGTGTGCTTGGTAGGATTCACCTGTGAAGCCGTCAGGCCCTGGACTTTTGTTTGTAGGGAGTTTTTTTTATTACAGATTCTATTTCACTTCTAGTGATTGGTCTGTCCAAAGTATCTATTTCTTCTTGATTCAATTTTGGTGGGATGTTTCTAGAAACTTGTCCATTTCTTCTAGGTTGTTCAACTTGTTGGCATATAATTGTTCATAGTATTCGCTTATGGTTTTTTATATTTCTGCAGTATCAGTTGTGATTTCTCCTCTTTCATTTCTCATTTTGTTTATTTGATTCCCCTCTCTTTTCTTCTTGGTAAGCCTGTCTAGAGGTTTGTCAATCTGGTTTATCCTTTTAAAGAACCAGCTCTTGGTTTTATTATTTCTTTCTATTGTTTTTTTAATCCCTATTTCATTTCCTCTCTGGTCCTTATTATTTCCTTCCTTCTGCTTACTTTGGGTTTTGTTTGTTCTTCTTTTTCTAATTCTTTTAGGTGTTAGGGTAGGTTTTTATTTGAGATTTTTGTTGTTCTTTGAGGGAGGCCTGTATCACAATGAACTGCCCTCTAAGGACTGCTGTGCTGTAGCCCATGGATTTTTGTATGATTGTATTTTCATTGTCATTTGTCTCAAGGTATTTTTTAATTTCCTCTTTGATTTCATTGTTGACCCATTGGTCTTTTTGGTAGCATGTTGTTTAGTTTCCATGTAATCTTTTTTTTTTTTCTCGTTTCTTTTTCTGTGGTTGATTTCAGCTTCATGCTGTTGTGGTTAGAAAACCTGCTTGAAAAAATTTCTATACTCTTAAATTTGTTGAGGCTTGTTTTGTGCCTCAGTATGTGGTCAACCCTAGAGAATGTTCCATGTGCACTTGAAAAGACTGTGTATTGGGTTTTTTGGATATAATGTCCTGAAAATATCAATTAAGTCTAAATGCTCTAGTGTATCATTTAGGATCTCTGCTGTGTTATTGATTTTCTATCTAGAAGATCTGTCCATTGATATGAGTAGGGTGTTTAAGTCTCCTAATATTATTGTACTCCCATCCCTTTTTCCCTTTATGTCTGTTAGTATTTGTTTTATGTATTTGGGTGCTCCTATATTGAGTGCATATATGTTGACGAATGTAATATCCTCCTCTTGTATTGATCCTTTCATCATTATATAACGGTTCTTTATCTTTCTTTATGGCCTTTGTTTTAAAGTCCATTTTGCCTGATATGAGTAGTGCTACCCCTGCTTTTTTGTCATTTCTGTTTGCATGAGATATCTTTTTCCATGCCCTCACTTTCAGTCTGTGTCCTTCACTCTGAAATGGGTCTCTTGTAGACAGCATATGGTAGGCTCTTGTTTTTTAATCCAATCTGCCACTCTGTATTTTTTGATTGCAGTATTTAGTCCATTGACATTTAAGGTAATTATAGATAGATATGTATTTATTGCCATTTTTAACCTTGTTTTCCGGTTGATTTTGTATTTTTTCTTTGTTCCTTTCTTTTTGTTTTTCCTTTTGTGGTTTGATGATTTTCTTTTGTATTATGCTTGTTCTCTTCTTTTTGGTTTTTGTGAATCTGTTCTATGTTTTTGGATTTGTGGTAACCCATATGGTTTTCAAGTATGTTAACCCATTACTATATCTACTTGCTTTAGACTGATAGTCATATAGGCTCAAACACATTCTAAAATTTTAAAATCTACATTTTTTTACTCTCCTACCCGGCATTTTATGATTTTGATACCCTCTTTTACATCTTCATGTTTATCCTTCTTCTGTTCATTTTGCTTATCATCCCTTTCACAAAAATGTTTTTGTTTTTTACTTTAATCTGTATACTGGCTTAAGTGATTTGCTTTCCATTTTTGATTTTCTCTTTTATATAGATTATTGCTTCTTTTCTATGTAGAGAAGGCCTTTAATTATTTCTTTTAGTATAGGTTTAGTATTGCTGTTATTCTTTTAGTTTTTGCTCTTCTGAGAAATTCTGTCTCTCTCCTTCTATTCCAAATGATAATCTTGCTGAGTAGAGTATCCTAGGTTGCAGATTTTTTCCTTTCAGGACTTTGACTATATCTTGCCACTCCCTTCTGTCCTGCAATGTTTTCTATAGGAAAATCAGGTAGTAGCCTTATGGTGGTTCCCTTGTAATTAACTCTTTTTACTCCCTTCTGGCCTGCAATGTTTTCTATAGGGAAATCAGGTAATAGCCTTATGTGGGTTCCCTTGTAATTAACCCTTTTTCTCTTGGTGCATTTAAAATCTTCTCTTTATCTTTAAGTTTTGCCACTTTAATCATAATATGTCTTGGTGTAGGTCTGCTTGGGTTCATCTTGTTTGGAACCCTCTGTGCTTGCTGTGCCTAGATATCTGTTTCCTTCTTTAGGTTTGGGAAGTTTTCAGCCATAATTTCTTCAAATACATTTTTGATCCCCTTGTCTCTTTCTTCCGCTTCTGAAATTCCTATTATGCATAGATTGGCATGCTTTATATTTAAAATTTTTAAAACTTTTATTGTGGACATATAATAATATAATGAATCCCCCTCTGTGGACCATCATTCAGCTTAAAAAATTGCCAACTATTGGCTAATTTTGTTTCATTGATGCCCTCATGTACTCACCCTGCCCATATTATTATTTTTTAGTTAATAGACTTTTTTTTTAGAGAAGTTTTAGGTTCACAAAAAATTAAGCAGATAATGGACAGCATTCCTACCTCTCCCTCTTCACCCAGTTTCTCCCATTATTAATATCTTGCATTAGTGTGGTACATTTGTTACAATTGATGAACCAATACTGAGACATTATTATTAACCAAAGTCTATAGCTTATATTACAGTTCACTCTTTGTGTTGTACAGTTCTATGAGCATAAGCTGTTTATTCCACAATTTATAGAGTCGATTATCCCTAAGACCGTAAATGTCTGGACTAAATCTAAACTGCCTTCTAAATCTTTAGTCCAGGAACCAGTGAAGTGATTAAAAAAAAGCCCTTGGAACTAATTGAAAATTGTAAAGTTGAGATAACATCAGACCATACTAAAAATCACCACTCCTGGTACATAAAAGCAACTGTAGCGCAAGTCGTCTTTGCCCAAAGTGTGGTTGGGGCTGTGGGCTGGGGAGGAGCCTGCATCCTGCCCTGGCCCTTGTGGGCCTGGAGGAGACAGAACCCACTCTTCAAGGAACAGTAATTTTAATTGAAGCAACATTGTTGAGGCAGCAGGAGCAGGAAGGAGAGCATAGAACTTTCCACAAGCATGACTGGAGTCAGAACCTCTGAGGTCCTTGCAGCAGGGAAGAGAAGACTTTGAGTCAAGTACTGCAGCTCAGTGCTTTGGCCTCGTTGCTATACATGTCACTTCTTCTCAGACTTCGTTAGCTGCAAGGAGGCATGTGGCTGTGCCCGGCTTCACGGGAGTGCGGAAGTATCCTACCTTAACGGCAGTGTCCATGTACTCCAGTTGCTGGGGCTTCCACGGACTGTGTGTGACCCATGGAGACTGCTGCTGCCATTAAGTCCCAGAGGTGGGGATGGGGGAGATGTTCGGGGCTGCTTCAAGGCCTGGGCCCCACCAGTGGGTGTCCCTGGCGAGGGCTCTGGAGCTCTGCAGGATACAGCCCTCAGCCTGTCCCTGAACCCTCAGCTCACCCTCCGGCCTGAGGCCAGAGGGCCTGGAGGGCCCCAGGGAGAAGGCTGCAATCCTCTCACTGCACTCTCCATAGCGAGGACCACTGCCAGGCTGATTGTTGGCAGAGCGGGACCTCTAACCACTGGCAAGCTTTATATTATCCCATAGATCTTTTAAATTACTTCCATTCTTTTCATTTCTTTTATATTGGGTTTCTGTCTGCTGTTCTGATTGGGTGATTTACATTATTTTGTCTTTCAGAACACATTCGTTCTGCATTGTTCAGTCTGCTGTTTATTGCCTTTAGCTCAGCTTTCATCTGAGCAACTGAGTTTTCTAATTTTTCTTGGCTCCTTTACACAGTTTCTAGTTCCTTTTTACAGTAATATGTATTTCAATTATAGCCTTTCTTAATTCCTTCAGTATTTTCACTGTCTCCTTTTTGAAATCAGTATCTATTAGATGAAGATGTCTGTTTCACTGTTCTTTCAGGGCAATTCTCTTGATCTTTTAATTGGGAGTGGTTGTTATGCTTCTTCATTTTACTTATATTTCTCTTACTCTATGAGTTTAGGAGAAACAGTTAACTACTGTGGCCTTGGAGGGCTATTTTTATGTGGGTGTATCCATGTGTAGCCTGCATGGGTTTAATATTTTTGGTGGGAGGGCTGTTTTTAGTATGGCTGCCTCTTTCCTCAGTGTGTGCTGGCCGTTATCACCTTAAAAGGGGGTGTGACTGGTGTGTGGTGACTCGAGCCTGAACTGAATGTTGAGCGGAGCCTCCTCTTTGTTCTGTGGTTGTCACAGCCCTGTTGGCGGCAGTGTCTACCCCCTAGTTGTTGGAGTAGAAACCCTCAGATCTGTTTCTGATGTGCGGTGTGAGATAGGTGGAATTGGAGCACTCCCACTGAGAGAGGAGCCACTGAGTGTTCCTCTACCAGAGCTATCCACTGTGAAGTGCACTCCATGGTGTCACCTGAAACCCATTGTGCAAGCTCACAAAGTATACTGTTGGTGGCATGCCCTTGGCCCCTGCTCAACTTTGGGAATGCAGGCAGTAGTTCCTGGTGTCCCTCAGGCCCTGTGTTTACAAAGCCACCAGCGCAAATCAACCAGTGCAAATCCACTGAAGTCAGGTACCACGACTGCAGTAGTTGCACACCTGGACCCGCCATAGAAGCTATGGAAGCAACCCAGACCCTGTCCCAGCCTGCATGTGCGTGTGCCCACAGAGCCCACAGATGCTAAGGCCAGGCCCATCAGAGCTGCAGGAGCACCCATTGTCCATTCAGATGTCATGCAGTCGCTGAGTTTTTACAAAGCCAGTGGCAGTGGCGTAAATCTGCAGATCACACAGTCGTGGGGAGATGGCTTAGATTTCAGCCCTGCTTCCTAAGTTGTGTGACCCCTGTTAATCAACTCGGATTTCAGCCCGGCCTCCACTTGTAGGCAACCCCCTGGCACTTGCGTGTACCCAGAGGTTGTAGAGGTGGTGCCAAACCAGCTGAGACCATAGAGAAAGATGCTGCTATGATGGCCCCGCCCCTCCCTTCACTTACATGCACATTAACAGTGGGGTTTCAGCGGCAGCCCCACTCCCTCTGTGAGCATGCCAAGTGTGAGGCTGCTAATGGCAGGCACCGCCCCTCCCTTCTCACACCCCCTTAACAATGACACGTCGCTTCTATGGCGGGCCCAGGCTTCTTCCATGTATATCCACCAGTTGTCACTGTACCACCCTCCAGCGCCTTCCTGCTGTCTCCACACAGCCAACCCCAGTCCTCCCCCTGGGTCTGTCCTCTAAAGCTGGAGTATCAGCACCCAGCCCTCGTGTGCACCAGCTGATGTGCATCTCAGGCTGAGGAGTGCAGGGCAGTGGCCCAGACCATCTGTTATGGTCTCTCTGTGCAAACTGGCTGCTGCTGTCTCCTCTGAGCCTCTGAAGCTCCCTTTCTGTCCCACCTGAGGGGACTTCCAAGGTATGGGAAACTTTTCCTCTTTCATGACTCCCTCCCAGGGACACAGGTCCTATCCTGCTTCCCTTTTTTTTTTTTCTTTCATTCTACCCGATTACGTGGAGATCTTTCTTGCACTTTTAGGTTCTGAGATCTGCCAGGTTCAGTACGTATTCTGTGAGAATTGTTCCACAGAGATGTGTTTTTCATGTATTTGTGGGTGGAGGTGACCTCCATGTCCTTCTATTCTGCCACCTTGATTGGAGCCTCCAGTATGTGGTTTTTTGAGAGTATATTAGATCATAAACAACTAGCTATATAAACACTGAGAACCAAGCTTTTGTGAAAAAGATTTTGTAATTTGCCTCTTGCACGTGAATTTAAAGTTCTAAATTTTAAAACTGTGTGCAAATTTTAAAAACATTTTATTACAACCATAAAAAATGTCAGAGGCATGGAATTTTGAGCTGGTGAGACCTTGGTGAATCCAGTCTGCTTTCATGCTATTAATATTTGTAAGACTAATGAATGTTGAAAACAATATACATTTTCATATTATTTTTAGGGACGAGACATAGATCTTTCTCATAGCAGTAAATCTCAAACAGTGAAGAAGTTTGATGCTTCCATTTCATTTCCACCAGTAAATTTAGAAATTATAAAGAAGCAACTAAATACTAGGTAAGTAATATTAATTTTAAAATTTACATTTGTCATAGACATTTAATGTGAAAAAAATTAGCACTATAATCTTTTTAACTATTAAATATTAGTATTAAACAGATTTATAGGAAAAAATTAGCATCACCTGTGTTACCATATTAACATAACTGATTTCCTTTTTTTATATGTCTTTTAGTGTTTATAATATATATTGTATAGTTACAGTCAATAAAATCAAGTTCTGCTTTTTTCACTTACTATTTTTGTTAGCATTTATCTGCATTGTTAAATAGCCTTTAATTTTTAAAAATAATATGTCGGGAGTGATGGCAGCAAGATTCCAGAATAAGAAGCACTAGACCTCATTGCCTCACAGAGATACCAACTTAACAACAACATACTGTCCAAAAAGCCTTTATGAGTACTCCAGAAATCAGGAAGTTGTAGTACCCCAGGCAAACTCAAAGCCCAAAATAGCCACATTGTAATGGGTAAGAAAAACCATTTCATTCCAACTGCATCTAGCCCCTCTCACAAGCTAGCACTGCTTTTGATGGAGAGAAAAAACCCAAGTCATAGCTTTTCCATTGGGAAGGAGAAAGAAGAGTGGAACACTGTCTTTTGGAGGTACTGCCCAAGGGACTTGTTTCTGTCTTGTCTGTCTCAGAGCACTGATGGGGAACCATCATACATTAGATGCCTGAGGGCCACAGAGGACAAGAAAGAACTAAGCAGCCTGTTGCAGAGCCGGAAAGTCTGCAGTGCTACAAACATCAGAGGGAACAAGAGACTACAGAATCCTGAAAAAGAAACCCACAAATCTCTATAATTAGGAAATTTCATATAGAAGCCCAGAGAAGGTGCATCCCCCAGGAAAAGTTTGAGAAGACACTCTTCCCCACACAACACCACTGGGAATTTCCAGTCAGGCTGATTGAAATGCACTTAAGGGAAACAGCTTCATATGGGGGAGAAACCCCTGTTAAGTGCATTTTCAAATACACAAAACACAACAAAAATATAACCAGATACATGAAGAAACAAGGAAACATGGCCCAATCAAAGGGCCAAAATTAATTCCAGAACTAAAAGAAACAGAGGTCTATGAATTACCTGACAGAGAATTCAGAATAATCTTCTTAAAGAAGCTTAATGTGCCATAAGAGATCACAGACAACTAAAGAAATCAGGGAGATGATACATGAACAAGATTGGAATACGAACAGAGATGGAAACTAAGAAAGAACCAGAGGTTCTAGAGCTGAAAGTGTAATAACTGAACTAAAAAATTTACTGAAGGTAGCAGACTATATCAAGCAGAAGAAACGAGCGAGACCTCAAAGAGTGATCATTTGAAATTACCAAGTCAGAGTAACAAAAAGAAAAAAGAATAAAGAAAAGTGAAGAAAGCCTAAGGGATTTATATGATGCTATCAAGCAGAACAACATATACATTATGGGAATCCAAGAAGGAGAAGAGTAGCAGGATGGGACAGAGAGCTTATCTGAAGATATAATGGCCAAAGACTTATCAGCCTGAGGAAGGAAATGGGCATTCAACTTCAAAAAGTTAACAGGACTCCAACAAGGATGAACACAAGGAGGCTTACACTGAAACGATTATAATCAAACTTTCTAGATACAAAGAAAGAATTTAAAAAGCCACAAATCAAAAGCACCTCATCATGTACAAGAGAGCCCCATAAGATTAACAGGAGACTTCTCAACAGAAACATTACAGGGGCCAGAAGGGAGTAGGATGATATATTTAAAGCACTGAAAGAAAGAAACTGCCAACAGAGATTACTGTATCCAGCAAAACTGTTGTTCATGTATGAAGGAGAAATAAAGACTTCAGGTAAACAAAGCTGAGGGAGTTCATCACACTAGACCTGCCTTACAAAAATTGCTGAAAGATATCCTTCAAGTTGAAATGAAAGGACACTAGACAGTAGCATGAACCATACAAAAATACAAAGTTCTCTGGTAAAGGTAAATATATATATAAATACAGAATCCTGTAATACTGTAGGAGTGGTGTGAAAATCACTTAATATAGAATTTTAAAGGTAAAAGCACAAAAATAACTATAACATGAAAATGGATACAAAATTTTTAAGTGTAATTTTTGATATCAATAACAAGAGGTGGAGGGGAGATATAAAGGAGTAGAGTTTTTGTATGTGATTGAAGTTAAGATGTTGTCACTTTAAAATAGATTACTAGAATTATAAGATGTTTTTTGGTAATCCCCATGGTAAACATAAAGAAAATACCTATAGAAGATATGCAGAGGAAAATGAAAACGATCCAGAACACATCACTACAAAAAAATCAGCAAAACACAAGGCAGCGACAAAGTGAGAGAGTGGCGTGGACATATATACACTACCAAACGTAAAATAGATAGCTAGTGGGAAGCAGCTGCATAGTACAGTGAGATCAGCTCGGTGGTTTGTGACCACCTAGAGGGGTAGGATAGGGAGGGTGGGGGGGGGGGAGACGCAAGAGGGAAGAGATATGGGAACGTGTGTATGTGTATAGCTGATTCACTTTGTTATAAAGCAGAAACTAACACACCATTATAAAGCAATTATATTCCAATAAAGATGTTAAAAAAAAGGGAGAGGGACAAAATAACTACAAGACAGACAAAAAACAATTTAAAAATAACAATCGTAAATCCTTCCATATCAGTAATTACTTCAAATGTAAATGGATTATATTCTATAATCAAAAGACATACAGTGGCTGAATAGGTTGGGACAAATAAAAGAAGCAAGATCCGGGAATTCCCTGGTGGTCCAGTGGTTAGGATTCTGTGCTTTCACTGCCTAGCACCTGGGTTTGATCCCTGGTCAGGGAACTAAGGTCCCACTAGTTGCACAGCCAAAAAATTTTAAAAAGCAAGAGCCAACTATATACTATCTGCAAGAGGCTCACTTAGATTTAAGGATGCGTATAGGATGAAAGTGATAGGATTGCAAAAAGTTTCCATGAAAACAGTAAACAAAAGAGAGCAGGAGTGGCATTACTTAGAGAAAAGAACTTTAAGTTTAAAACTACAAGAGGCAAGGATATTATGTAATATAAAAGGGTCAATTTATTGGGACAATATAGCAATTATATATATATGTACCCAACAGTAGAGCACCTAACTGTATAAAGCAAATATTGACAGAGCTGAAGGGAGAAATAGCAATATAATAATAGTATGAGACCTCAATATCACACTTTCAAATAATTGATGAAATAGACAGAGAATCTTAAGGAAACATCGATCTTGAACAAAGCTAAATGAACCTAACAAATATATGGAATGTTCCACCCATCAGCAGCAGAATATACTTTCTTTTCAAGCACACAGACCATACTCTGCAGGATAGATCCCACATTAGGTCACAAACAAGTCTTCACAAATTTAAGGTTGAAATCATACCTTTTCCAAGCACAGTGCAGTGAGACTAGAAATCAGTAACAGAAAGGGAAAGGGAAAATTCACAAATGTGTGGAAACTAAACATGCTCTTGAACAGCCAATGTACCAAAGAAGAAATCAAAATGGAAACTATAAAGTATCTTGAGGCAAATGAAAACAAAAATACCAAAAGTTATGGGATGCAACAAAAGCAGTACTAAGAGGGAAGTTTATAGCAATGAACACATTAAAGAAGAAAGATATCAAATCAACAACCTAACTGTACCTCAAAAAACTTAAAAAAGAACAAACTGAGCCCAGATTTATCAGAAGGAAGGAAATAGTATAGATTAGAGCAGAAATAAACATAATAGAGCATAGAAAAACAACTGAAGAAAAATCAAAACTGAAAGTTTTTTTTTTAAGATCAAAAAAATTGACAAACCCCTAGCCAGGCTAAGTGAAAAAGAGAATAGTTTCAAAATAACAAAAATAAGAAAGAGAAACGTTACAGCTAATGCCACAGAAGCAAAAAGGGTCATAAGAAACTACTCTAAACAATTATACACCAACAAACTAGATAACCAAGAAGAAATGGATCAATTTCAAGAAACATACAACCTACCAAGACTGATTTATAAAGAGATGAAAAATTTGAACAAACCTGTTACTAGTAAGGAGATTGAATTATAGTCAAAAACCTACCAACAAAGAAAAGCCCAGGACAGATAACCTCACTGGATAATTCTACCAAACATTTAAAGATGAATTAACACCACTCCTTCTCAAACCCTTCCAAAAAACTAAAGAGGCGATAACATTCCCAAACTCATTCTATGAGATCAGCATTACCCTGATCCCAAAATCTCAGACAAAGGTAGTACAAGAAAGTCAATAAGCCAATATCCCTGACGAATATTGATGTAAAAACCCTCAATAAAATACTAGCAAATGTAATTAACAATACATTAAGAGGATTATACACATGACCAAGTGGGATTTATTCCTGGAATACAAGGATGGTTCATAAGAAAATCAGTGTGGTATACTACATTAACAGAATGAAGGGCAAAAACCACATGATCATCTCAATTGATACAGAAGACACCTTTGACAAAATTAAGCACACTTTCATGATAAAAACCCTCACCCAACTAGGAATAGGAAGAAATTACTTGAACATAATAAAGACCATATATGAGTAGCCCACAGCTAACATCATATTCAGTGGTGGAAAACCAAAAGCTTTCCCTGTAAGATCAGGAACAAGGCAAGGATGCCTATTCTTGTCACTTCTATTCAAAGTATTGGGAGTCCTAGCCAGAGAATTCATGCAAGAAAAATAAATAGATAAATAAATAAATAAAAGACATCCAAATAGGAAAGGAAGAAGTAAAATTATCTCTGTTCACAGGTGATATGATCTTTTATGTAGGAAAGCCTGAAGACTACACTTACACACACACACACCCCCACACTCTGTTAGAGCTAATAAATCTAGCAAATTGCAGAATGAAATATCAACACACAAAAACCTGTTGTTTCTATGCACTAACAATGGAAAGTCCAAAACTATATATTTAGAAAACACTCATTTACAATAGAATTAAAAAGAATAAAATTTAGGAATTAACCTAGTCAAGGAGGCAAAAGATTTGTACATCAAAAATTACAAAACATTGCTGAAAGAAATTGAAGACATAAGTAAACGGAAAGACATCCCATGTTCATGGATTAGAAAACTTAATACTGTTAAAATGTCCATATTACCCAAAGCAATCTATAGATGCAGTGCACTCTCTATCAAAATCCCAATGGCATTTTTTGCAGAAATAGGAAGAAATCCTGAAGTTCATATGGAATCTCAAAGGACCCAAGAAAGAAAAAGCACAGGCAACAAAAGCAGAAATAGACAAGTGGCACTACATCAAACTAAAATGTTTCTGCCTAACAAAGGGAATAATCAACAGAGTGAAAAGGCAACCAACAGAATAGGAGAAAATATTTGTAAACCATATATATGATAAGTGGTTAATACCCAAAATATATAAGTAGCTCATATAACTCAACAACAGACTATCCAACTGAAAAATGGGCAAAGGACTGGAATAGACATTTCTCAAAGAAGGCATACAAGTGGTGAACAAACATGAAAAGATGCTCAACATCACTAATCAGGGAATTAACAAATCATAACCACACTGAGCTATCACCTCATACCTGTTAAGGTGGCCACTATGAAAAATACAGAAATTGACTAGTATTGTCAAAGATATAGAGAAAAGTGAACTCTTATACACTGTTGGTGGGAATGTAAAATGGTCAGCTGCTATGGAGAACAATTTCTGAAAAAGTTAAAGATAGAATTACCATATGATCCAGCAGTCCAACTTTTGGATCTATAGCCAAAAGAATTCAAAAGAAAACAGTTCAAGAGATATTTGCACATTACAGCATTATTTACAATAGCTTGGAGGTAGAAGCAACTTAAATGTCCATCAGCAGATGAATGGGTAAAGAAAATGTGGTATTTACACACAATGGAGTATTTATTATCAGTGGTAAAAACAAAAAGAAATCCTGTCATGCCACAACATGGATGAACCTTGAGGACTAAGTGAAATAAACCAGTTACAAAAAGATAAATACTGTATGATTCTACTTATATGAGGTATCTAAAGTAGTCATACTCTTAGGAACTGAAAATAGAATGGTGGTTGCCAAGGGTGGGGGAAGATGGGGAGTTGTTGATCAGTGGGTATAGAATTTCAGTTCTGCAAGATGAAAAAGTTCTAAAGATCTGTTATACAACAATGTGCATATCGTTAATACTACTGTAATATACTTTAATGGTTAAGATTGTAAATTTTGTTATATGTTTTTGACTACGATAAAAATAATAAGCATATTAGTAATATTTTGTTCATCGATACAGCTAGTATATCATGATTCATTTAAGTATTTCTGTGTTGGACATTAACAGTTTGATTTCTAAATTTGTCTATTATAAATAATGCTGCAGATGTTCGTTATGAACGTTTTATTCCTATAAGTCACTTAAACTGTTATTTTCTTTTTTTATATAAATTTATTTATTTTTGTCTGTGTTGGGTCTTCATTGTGGTGCACCAGCTTCTCATTGTGGTGGCTTCTCTTGTTGTGGAGCATGGACTCTAGGCGCATAGGCTCAGTAGTTGTGGCTCACGGGCTCTAGAGTGCAGGCTCAATAGTTGTGGTGCACAGGCTTAGTTGCTCCGCGGCATGTGGGATCTTCCCGGACCAGGGCTCAAACCCATGTCCCCTGCATTGGCAGGTGATTCTTAACCACTGCGCCACCAGGGAAGTCCTAAAACGGTTTTATTATTTCTTGAGATAAGTTTCTGGGGAAAGTTAACTGCAGCAAAAGTTAGGCATATTTTTATTGTTCTTGATACAAATACATTTCTAAAGCACAGCTAACCATTCATTATCTATTACTATTAATAGTTATCTCTTAAATAGTATTAATCTCACGTTTATAAATGGTATTTTTTGTTAAAAATAAGGCAAACCCCGTAATAGGTCGTTTTGTTATAAATATTTATATATTTTCTGTTTTACTACTTAAGATCTAGTGTGCATCTTTAAATATATGAAAGAATAAGTATGACAGTAAAAGTCTAATTAGTCCTTACAACATTTAATACAAGGAGAGAGCTTGGTTCTCCTGCCACCAAAGCAAGTATTCTTTTTTTTTGTTTTGTTTTTGTTTTTTTGCGTTACGCGGGCCTCTCACTGTTGTGGCCTCTCCCGTTGCGGAGCACAGGCTCCGGACGCGCCCGCTCCGCGGCATGTGGGATCTTCCCGGACCGGGGCACGAACCCGCGTCCCCTGCATCGGCAGGCGGGCCCTCAACCACTACGCCACCAGGGAAGCCCAAAGCTAGTATTCTTAAAGAACATTTTCGTTGCTTTTTTTTTTTTTTATACCTGGGAATTTTTTTCTAATACCTTGGAATAGGTTCAGAATTTTCTCCCCCTGTATCTTTTGTATAAATCAGGTTTATAGAGGCTTCATTCCTTGATCACATTGCAACTAAAATATGTTGGTCATGGTTTATTTAAAGTTTGATGCAGAAAAGGACCTTTTGTAACATTTTATTGTGAAATATATGAAAATTTTAGATGTACCATTTTTTTAGATTTCAGGTTATCTCTATATTCTAGGAGGGTGGCAAACTACCAGCCTACTGCCCGTTTTTGTATATAAGGTTTTATTTATAAGGTTTTATTGAAACATAGCCATGCTTGTGCAATGTATTGTCTATAGCTGCTTTTGTGCTACAACATAAAATTGAGGAGTTACAACAGCAACCATCAAGCTTCCAAAGCCTAAAATGTTTACTATCTGGCCCTTTACCAAAAAAGTTTGTCAGCCTCTGTTCTAGGTCATTGTTTTCCAGTAGTGATGTTAAATGATGAGATTATCTTGATTAAAGATGATTTTTGTAATGTTTTCACTATCATTTACTCTCCTTCTGATACAGAGCTAGAATTATAGATAGATTGCATCTAGAATCACATATAACTCAGAACGTTTTTTTTTTGAGATTGTGTTTGAGAGAGTTGTCTTGCATGAGTAATAGAACAGAAAAAAATAGCAGACCACTGATATAGATTAGCATTTCACTTTATCCAGATAAATGTTATTTTTAACTTTAGTGTACTTTATTTTTTTTATTAACGGGGTTCTTTATTTTAAAAGAAAATATATTTTATGGTTTAAAGACAGAAAAGTCAAACAGTACAAAAGCTTATACAGAGAAAAGGAAGTCATCTTCCCCAGAGGAAACCATTTCTACCAGTTTCCTATGTTTCCTTACAGAAGTAAAATATATGTATGTCTGTATAAGCACATACGTACTTATATATTGCCCCATTTTTAATACAAAATTGAAGCACACTTATATATCCTGTTCCATACCTTGTTTTTCCATATATGTACTTACACGTTTACTGCTGTAACCTGTAATACTACACTTAAAGCATTTTGTTAGTAATGCTTGCTGTACATTATCTTGATTTATTTCTTAACTGCCTCTATTTTTTATATAAAGCAAGGAAAGACTTGCAGAGACAAATGCAGTAGTCATTGTTTAAGGGAAACTTGAGAAGAGGACATTTGGCCTAAGCAAGTGCTAATGAGTTTTCATTTTAGAGGAGGTTAGCAGAAGTTTAATTTTTTTTAATCGTTTGATTCAAGTCCAAATACTGTGAATTTGTTATTTCATTTAGTTAATTCTCTAATTCTAATGTGCTCACAGTGTCAAATATTAGTGTAAAACACATTCTAGATTTTTTGTGTTTCTTATTCCTCCATTGGCATGTATATGTAAGGTGTAAGTGAATTTTAAAAGATAAGCAGATGTTGAATTGTGTTTGAGAGGTTTTTTATGTTACATCAGTTGATACATGTGATATTCACAAGAGCTGAAAGAAACTGGGCTTTCTGAACATCAACAGAGCAGTATAGGGGCTACAGCAACAACAGAGGGAATGAAATGCACCTCACGGAACATCAAATTCTAATGACAAAACAGAAACCATTATGAGTCACAAAACAGATAAATTATACCAAATTATAACATGCTCAAATGGTTTTAATACCAGCTCAGATACCCGTATTGCATGGAAGACCACAGACTGATTTAACAGTAACTCCACATGGACTCCTGTGTTTCAAATATACAACCACTGATTGTTGCAGGAACTCACCTTGTTTATAAAATCTGATCAATCCACACTTACTAACTTCTCCTCTAAGACTAACTTATGATTAGCTCCAGCACCTAAAAATCTTTAAGTGTCCTTTCCTACCTTTCGCTTTGAAACCTCTTTTATCGTGGTGTTTTCCTTTGCTCTACAAGTCTATAAACCCAGGTTTATATGATTGTCAGTTTCCTTGGTGGTCTTTGTAAGGTAGATTTGAAAAAATTTTTCATTAGACCGCTACTTACTATAATAGAAATAAAAGTTTGTAATATAAAGCGATTTTTATTTATTTTTATTTTATATTTATTTAGATTAACATTACTACAGGATACTCACCGCTCACACCTGAGGGAATATGAAAAATACATACAAGATGTCAAGAGCTCAAAGAGTACCATCCAGAACCTAGAGAATTCATCAAATCAAGTTCTAAATTTTAAATTCTATAAAAGCATGAAAGTTTATGTGGAGAATTTAATTGACTGTCTTAATAAAAAGGTACATGTCTATAAATATGTAATCATTTCCTTTTTATGGAGAAATTCCCTTACAGTGTGATTTTTTTAAAAGTCTAAATCCCATAAATAAATATTTCATCTAGGACTCTTCCTACACATTTTTGACATACTGGAGTATTAAGTATTCCCTTAATGTTGGACAGTTAGGTGTTTTTTGTAATGATTTTGCAACTTATAAATAGCAGTATAAATTTTTAAAATTCCATCTGTTTAAGAAAAGTTCCTAGAAAGTAAATTATTAAGTGAAATGGTCTCAATATTTTTAAGGCTTACGAAACATTGCTAAATTATCCTCCAGAAAGATTGTATCAGTTTCTAGTTTACTACATTAAAAAATGGTTTTTGTTTTTACATCTTTATTTTGATCTCAAACAAACCCTTTGTTTTGTTAACACATGTAGTTTTTCTTCTTTTGAATTATTTGTGTCCTTTGCCCTGCTATCTTCTTGGTTTATACGGAGGTGTTTTTTTTTTTTCCTTTTTTCTTTTTCCAGTATATGGTGAACAGTTCTTTATTGCTTAAAAATTTTAGTGCTTTATCCTATTTGATGTAGGTAAACATTCCAATTTGCCTTGTCTTTTGATTTTGTTTGCAATGTTTTTTTCACATTAGATGTGTTTTTTTGTTTTTAATTTTTTTAATTGAAGTATAGTTGATTTACAACGTGTTAGTTTCTGGTATACAGCAAAGTGATTCAGTTATATATATGATGTTCTTTTTCATATTCTTTTACATTATGGTTTATTACAGGATATTGAATATAGTTCCCCATGATGTACAGTAGGACCTGGTTGTTTATTTTATATATAGTAGTTTGTATCCACTAATCCCAAACTCCTAATTTATCCCTCCCCCATTCCCTTTCTCCTTTGGTAACCATAAATTTGTTTTCTGTGTCTATGACACAGAAATATGTTTTCTGTGTCTGTTTCTGTTTTGTAAATAAGTTCATTTGTATTATATTTTAGATTCTGCATATAAGTGATATCATATGGTATTTGTCTTTCTCTTTCTGACTTATTTCACTTAGTATGATAATCTCTAGGTCCATCCATGTTGCTGCAAATGGCATTATTTCATTCTTTTTTATGGCTGAGTAGTATTCCTGTGTGTGTGTGTGTGTGTGTGTGTGTGTGTGTGTGTGTGTGTGCACGCGTGCATGCGTACACCACATCTTCCTTATCCATTCATCTGTCAGTGGACATTTAGGTTGTTTCCATGTCTTGGCTATTGTAAATAATGCTGCTGTGAACATTGGTTTGCATGTATCTTTTCGAATTAGAGTTCTCTCCAGATACATGCCCAGGAGTGAGATTACAAGATCATACGGCAACTCTGTTTTTAGTTTTTTAAGGAACCCCCATACTGTTTTCCATAATGGCTGCACCAGTTTACATTCCCACCAACAGTGTAGCAGGGTTCCCTTTTGTCCACACCCTCTCCAGCATTTGTTATATGTAGACTTTTTGATGTTGGCCATTGTGACCAGTGTGAGGTGATACCTCATTGTAGTTTTGATTTGCAGTTTTCTCTAGTAGTTAGCAATGACATCAGATGTTTTGAAATTTTTGTGTTAATCAGATTTATGAATCATTCTTTTCCATTATAATTTCTGGTTTTGTTTTATACATACTAAGTCCTTACACTGGGGTCTTAAGTTCTCCTTTTTTTAAAGTAGACTAATCATTTAAAAAATATACTCTACTTTCTGCATTACTTTTAATTTATTTTTAAAATATTACCAAATAATTGTATTTTCTCCCCTATTGTTTTAAGTTGACTACCTTTAATATCACTTGGTAGTTACTTTTCTGAAACATCTATTATAATGTAACTTTCTTCATTCATCCTTGAAGAATTACACTGTCAAAGGCTTGAATCCATAGCATTAGCTATGGAACATCATTGGAGTGGGGGGGATTGTTGCCCAAGAAATATAAAAATGCCAGTTTCAACTAATCACTCAATTCTGCTTGACAGCTCTCTTACTTGTCTGATTAAGTCTCTTCCATTCTCTATTTTTTTTCAAATTTTACCAGTTTCCTCAAGTGTTCCCTACAGTCTGCCCCCACTCAGCCTGTGAAAAATAGCTGCAGTCATCATTTCCTCCTTCTCTTTTAGCTCAAAAAAGAATTCTTCTTATCTATCCACTCTTACCATGTTCCTGACTCCAGCCCATTAGGTTTTATTATTTATGATATTTATAGCTGTTTTAATGCAGTAAGTTGATTTTCTAGTTTTATTAGTAATAAAAGTATTGGAAGCTAGGTCTGTTCCTCAGTGTTCTTTTAATTGAGTTGAGATGGTATAAAGAATGTTTCTGTATATGAGAATTGAGCATGTAATGTGCTTATATATAAATATTATTTTTTATAATTCATTAATGATGACCCACAAAATGTTACTTATATATGTATTTCAGATTATCAACATCCAAGAAATAGAATCAGCCATGCATGCACTCCTTGTAAAACAAGCCATGATCTTTACGAAACGCAGGCAAGATGAATTAAAACATGAATCAGCGTATTTACAGCAGTTATCACGTTAGTGTTTTTCATGTTCAATGTGATTTTTTATTTATTAAGCTAAATTATCAGCTAAAAGATAAAAATATTTTTATTCCTGTATAAAAAATGTTTTTTGAGTATTTTTCCACTAACCTTTCACCTACTCCCTTCCAAAAATCCCAAACCATTTAAGCTAGGGCTTCAAAATGTCTTAAATGCAGTCTAAAACTAAAAAATGAAAATTATAACTTCTAGTCACTTAGTATTTGAAACAAAATATTTATAGGACCATTTAATCACTGTTTGGAGATGACTTGACATAAATATATAGACTGTGTCAGAAATATAACTTTATAAATTTTCTATAGCCCGTCCACAGATTGTTTGTGGAGGTTAAAGAAATTCTGGTGGGTTCAGCATAGAATCATCTGTAAAATCTCATTATATTAATAAAAGATTTGGATGCTTCCCTTTAGTTCTCACACTTTTTTTGTATTTTCAGAGATGTCTTCCATTGATTAAGGTGCTGTCAGGGTATAGTGAAAGAAATGGGACCATAGCATCAAGTAGATGATAAAAGCAAAATCAGAATGACTCAAATACATGACATTCAGTTGGTCATAAATTACGGTACATGCTAAAATAGGAAATAATATGAATGACATATTGGTAATGCAAATGTTTCTAGCATTTGACTATAGGAACAGAAAAAAAACTGGTGAAAACTGCTGAAAAAGAATATGAGGGAAAGAAACTTTATATTAAATTTTGTTACTGTTCTCAATTGCTGAACTATATTCACCAGACAAGGTACATTTTCTTAGACTAGCAAACTCAATGACTGTTAATGTTGTGATAGGGAGTTAACATTGCAGTTTCATTGCATGATGAAATAAGCAATTTAAGCATATTCTATGTGTGTGTGTTTATATATACGGATATGTATATATACCTAAGATACAGTAACTTGTTTTCAAAGTGTTTCACTGTATTTCTTTTGAGAATTTGCAGTATGAAATCAATTTTATTCATTAACAGGCAAAGCTGAGACGTCAACAAATAGAAGCTTGGCTATAGATGAAAAAACTCAATGGATTTTAGAAGAGATTGAATCTCGAAGGTAACTATATAAAGACTTAAAGCATCATTGAGCAAGTATTTTTTGCTACTTAAATACCATTAACCATATAGTATAAATAACCATAACCTAGTATATTAATTTGTGAGAATGATGTAAAACCAAAATTTATGGTTTAAATATGCACTGGTATATTTGGATCAGTCAGAAGGAATGGGTAAAATGGAATTTATCAGGCTGGGAAGGGCTCATACCTAGAAGCCAGTCCTAATTACATTGTTACCTGCTCTTCCAAATCTGGGTAGGCTATGGGAATGTCTTACAGGGAAAAAGAGGGAGAACCAATTCAGATTAATGAAGCTAAAATGTCAAAAATATTAACATAAAATTGCATGCAAATGTGATGGTTTATTTCTGGGTATTTTAAGTAAATGATGACTTTTTGTTTTAAAGCATTTCTTTTCAACAGGAGCTATTTGTTTTTTATTTATTTTTGGTTTATTGCAAAATATAGGGCACGAAGAAGACAAGCAAGGGTTCTTTCTGGGAATTGTACTCATCAGGAAGGAACATCTAGTGATGATGAACTATCTTCAGCAGACATGATTGACTTCCAAAAAAGCCAAGGTCAGTTATCAAGTTTCTAATGTGTCTTTAAGTATTGAAATGATGGAAAATGCTTTGCTGTGATTGCCCTTAATTGTTTAAGCTATGTAAAATAGTTGGTAAAATTCAGGAAAAAAGGAATACATTTTTTTTTTCCGTATAAGACTTGTCCTATCCTCTGAAAAAAATGGATAAAATGGAGGAGCATGATGAGTATTCCTGAGTTTTCTCCATCAACCTTTTTCATCTCCTGTTATAAAGGAACCATGAACATTTTTGGCTTCATTTCTCTACTGCATACTTTCTATATTATAATTTTTAATGTAAAATAATTGAATTTAGTAAAGCCCAGTTTTAGCATTATAAGAAGGTAAAATATGTATAGTTGAGTGTGGGCTTTACAGTCAACCAGATGAGTTCAAAGAGGGGATCTAGTCTGTGTGATCATTGGCAGATTCCTTGACTTCACTATATCTGATATTGTTGTTTGTTTGCTTGTTCTTTGTCTGTAAATAGGTAGGCTAGAAACCACCTACCTTATAGGGAACATAGTTATGATGATGAAATGAGATAATGTATTTATAATGTTTTGGCATATAGCAAGGGCTCAATAAACGGCAGACTTTATTAGTGTCAATTGTTACTAAAGTGTTTTTTTAATAAAACCTAATTTATATGTTAATGTCAGAGGATAGTTTTCAGCTCAGTTGATTACATAAGTTATACATAACTATGTTTATAGGAAGCAAACTTCAAGGTCACAAACTTAAAATGCATAATATACAGACTCATTTTCTTCACAGGTGACATTTTAGAGGATCATAAGAAGATTTTTGAAGATGTACACGATGATTTTTGTAACATCCAGAATATTTTATTGAAATTTCAACAATGGCGAGAAAAGTTTCCTGATTCTTATTATGAAGCTTTCATTAGTTTATGCATTCCGAAGCTTTTAAATCCCCTAATACGATTTCAGTTGATTGATTGGAATCCTCTTAAGGTACATAAGCTTAACATGTGAAAAAAATAATCCTGATCACATTTATTTACTGAAATCCTCTAGTTATTCAGGTTAACTATAAACTACCATTCCTTTAGAGTTGGAATTGATAATTTGTGCTTTGGAGTAATAGTCTGCACTCGTCTTTTCTTGGTTCTCACTCTGTTTTTAAGGCTGAGTGACACTTAACATCAGTAAAGGAAACACTTTTTCTTTTAAATCTTCTTCTATGATAAGTTTAAGATCACTCAAAAAAGTAAAGTTAGTATTAGGCCTTAAGAATTTTACAGTCTGTTTGAGTGAAATTCAAAATAGGTACCAAGAGTTCTGAAGTTGGAGATGACATAATGGGAATACTTGGCTAGGAAAGCTACAATGAAGATGAAGAATTTAAATGAGGATTTGAAGGATATATAGAATTTAAACAGGAAGACAGAGGAAGGAAAAGGTATTTTATAAAGGTACATAGGGAGAAATATCAGTAGAGACTGTGTAGATCCTAAATTAAGAGATATGAACATGTTTTGATAGTTAATGGGAGGCGTGACATGATGAAGGTAATGTTTTAGGAACCCCTGAGCAACAGGCTAACTTGGAGGCTAGGGAGAAAGAGTTGAAGGTATATACTGAAAGGCTATTGCTGTAGCCCAAGTGCAGGGTGAAGAATTCCTCACGTGGGGTGATAGTAACAAAGGGAAGAGAAAGAAAGTGTTGATTACAAGGGAAGAGAAAGAAAGTGTTGATTACAAGTGGCGTTATGAAGTAAGAATCAGTAAAATACTGAGAATAACCCTAACACAACAAATCAGAAAGATGACCCCAAGGTTTGGAGTCTGAGTTATTAGTACAATGGTAGTTCCATTCATAAAAATGGTGACTTTTCAGAGAGGAAAATGGTTTTGATGGAAGTTTTACTTTATAGACAATGAAATGATGATGGGACATCCATGTGGATATGCCTGCTAAGCAAACAGAAATGAGAAAATGAAACTCTAGGAAGAAAGGAGAGCTGAAAATAAAGATTTAACAAAGTAAAGGATGGATCCCTGTCGTTTTATTTTCCTCTGCTCTAGTCATGCATGCCTTTAGGCTCTGTCTTAGGGCCATGCAATGTTCATAGTTTAGGAGCCAAGCTTATCCCTAAGAAAGTGGTAGGTAGTTGGTCGGAAAGCAGCCTAGTTGTTAACCACTCCAGCTGAACTGAGTACTCTGTTACATCTAGCAAAGATCTGTTCATACAGTTATTCAATAAATAATAATTGGCCATCTGCTGTTTGTTTAATAATAAGCTAAACCACATGCAAAGTGTACATTTGTGCCAGTGAGACTCGAGAGAGCCAGAAGTGAATTTTGTGTAAGTGTATTTTTATAAACAAATTCCGTGGCTATTTTAACTGCTGTTGTTATAAATGTATATTTTGCTCCTAACAGTACCTGCCATGTAGTAGGCTCTGAACACATAGTGGACATTTCTGGATATGAATGAATGCATGAAATGCAGTGTTCTGTCCTACTGCCTAGACATCATGTCTTAGTGATGTCATCCTGCCTAGCCTTGGTGGTCTAGTACTGTATACATTGGGTTAAAATATGGAATTATTCTCCTTTGATCCTTAGAGAAGCTTTGGTAATTACTGAAAAAGTTAACTATTTAAAAATAAACTAATGTTTAAGAATTTATTTATAACTTGGATAATTTTATTTATAAGTTTGATTCCATAGGTTTAAAACAGATGCCATGGTTCACATCTATAGCAGAATTTATAGATAGCAGTATGGAAGATTCAAAGAAGGACGATAGTTCTGATAAGAAAATCTTGTCTACTGTCATCAGCAAAATAATTATTCCTCGACTTACAGGTACTGTTTTGTAATCTTGATAAAATTAAATTGTTCTTTGGCAAAGTATAAGATCATTCATTTCTGTTACAGTCACAAATTTTTTTAGATGTTTTTGAACACAAGAACTGTAATTTGCAGTAAAAATCAACAGATGTTATAATTTAAGCTGATTAAAAAATGCTTGTTTGTGCAAGTGATTGGCTGTCAAACTCCTGATACTTTTGGATCTTTAGTATTTGTGACATTAACGTTACTTTTATTTTTATTTTTTTAAATGTATTTATTTTATTTTTGGCTGTGTTGGGTCTTCATTGCCGCATGCAGGCTTTTCTCTAGTTGGTGGTGAGCGGGCTCTAGAGTGCAGGCTCAGTAGTTGTGGCGCACGGGCTTAGTTGCTCTGCGGCATGTGGGATCTTCCTGGACCAGGGCTCAAACCCATGTCCCCTGCATTGGCAGGTGGATTCTTAACCACTGCACCACCAGGGAAGCCCTAGCATTACTTTCGTTCGTTACTTTTTTATAAGTCATTTATTAGGGGCACACTTTCATCTCTACTACATGTATTTCTTTCTTTCCCTTAACTTCTCCCCTTATGTTTCTTTTTTTAAAATTTTTATTGGAGTATGGTTGATTTACAATGTTGTGTTAGTTTCAGATGTACAGCAAAGTGAATCAGTTATACATATCCACTCTCTTTTTGGATTCTTTTCCTATATAGGCCATTACAGAGTATTGAGTAGAGTTCCCTGTGCTATACAGCAGATTCTTATTAGTTATCAATTTTATATATAGTAGTACGTACATGTTAATCCCAATCTCTTGATTTACCCCTCCCCCCATCCCCTAGTAACCATAAGTTTGTTTTCCATATCCATGACTCTACTTCTATTTTGTAAATAAATTCATTTGTACCCTTATTTTTAGATTCCACATATAAGCGATAACATGTGATATTTGTCTTTGAGTTACTTCACCCAGTATGACAATCTCTAGGTCCATCCATGTTGCAGCAAATGGCATTATTTGTTCTTTTTTATGGCTGAGTAATATTCCATTGTATATATGTACCACATCTTCTTTATACATTTCTCTGTTGATGGACATTTAGGTTGCTTCCATGTCCTGGCTATTGTAAACAGTGCTGCAGTGAACATTGGGGTGCATGTATCATTTTGAATTATGGTTTTCTCCAGGTATATGCCCAGGAGTGAGATTGCTGGGTCATATGGTAGTTCTATTTTTAGTTTTTTAAGGAACTTCCCATACTGTTCTCCATAGTGGCTGTACCAATTCACATCCCCATCAACAGTGTAGGAGGGTTCCCTTTTCTCCACACCCCCTCCAGCACTTACTGTTTGTGGACTTTTTGATGATTGCCATTCTGACCAGTGTGAGGTTATACCTCATTGTAGTTTTGATTTGCATTTCTCTACTAATTAGTGATGTTGAGCAGCTTTTCATGTGCTTTTTGGCCATCTGTATATCTTCTTTGGAGAAATGCCTATGCAGATCTTCTGCCCATTTTTTGATTGGGTTATTTGTTTTTTTGATATTGAGCTGCATGAGCTGTTTGCATATTTTGGAGATTAATCCCTTGTTGGTTCCTTCATTTACAAATATTTTCTCCCATTCTGAGGCTTGTCTCTTTGTTTTGTTTATGGTTTCCTTTGCTGTACAAAAGATTTCAAGTTTAGGGAATTAGGGAATTCCCTGGCAGTCCAGTGGTTAGGACTCCATGTTCTCACTTCTGAGGTCCTGGGTTTGATCCCTGGTTGGGGAACCAAAATCCCACAAGCCATGTGGCATGGCCCAAAAAAAGATTTTAAGTTTAATTAGATCCCATTTGTTTGTTTTTGTTTTTATTTTCACTGGGAGGTGGATCAAAAAATATATTGCTGCAATTTATGTTAGAGAGTGTTCTGCCTATGTTTTCCTCTAAGAGTTTTATAGTGGCTGGCCTTACATTTAGGTCTTTAATCCATTTTGACTTTGTTTTTGTGTATGGTGTGTTTCTTCTTTCTTTAAAATACATTACTACATTTCCCTCACATCTGCCACCAGCACTCAGAAGCCCTTGGGCATTGATGCTTGTGCTTCAGTCTGAAGACTTGTTTTATCTGAAATTGTACTTGATAAGGATCTGTTCCACCATGTCACTGAGAATGGATTCTAACAGCAAAGTCTGCAGAACTCTTAAAAGATGAAGCAACTTACTTTATATTGCTTCTCAGCCAAAGATTTTTTTTCATATAACTTGCATTGCAATCATGGGGTATCTTAGAAAGATAGTACTTTTAACTATTTACTTTTAGCTATTAAGCACTATTAATGATAGCATAGAATATATATGCCTCATTTAAGTACTCATTTGAAAACTCCAAATATTTCACTTACAATTAAACAGTACCTCAAATAAGTAGCATTATGAGAAATTAATACTGTATATTTATTCTCAAGTCCTATCCTGGACCTTCTTCATACTCTTCACGAGCTCTCTGGGTAATTGCATACTCTCCTCTAGTGCCATCTATATCTGTGTTGCTCAGTATGGTAATCACTAGCAATAGGTAGCTATTAAAATATAAATTTCAAATTAGTAAAATTAAAATTCAGTTTTCAGTCACACTAGCCACATTTTAAATCTTCAATAGCCATATATCACTCATGGCTATCATATTAAACAGTTCAGATGTAAGATGTTTTTTTCCATTATCACAGAAAGTTCTTTTGGATGGTACTATTCTGCTTCATTTTAAATCAAAAAGAACTGGAAGAACAAGTCCAGATGTCTTCTTAGAGCACCAGATCTCTCTTATCAAAGTACCTTTTGAGTACCTCTACTTGACAACTCAAACTCCACATGCAAAATCATACTTGTCATCTTTGCTGCAGACCTGCTCCTCTTATATTCCTTGTCTAGAAAATGGTACCTCCATCTACCCACATATTCAAACCAGAACTTTCGTGTCATCCACTCCTCCTTTTTTCTTACCTCCTTATATAAGCAATTGCCAAGTCTGTTTTTTTTTTCCTTTTTCTAACCCATTTTCTATACAAAAACCATGGTGATCTATCTAAAATATGTCTGATTCTGTCATACCTCACATAAAACACTTTAATTATTCTTACCTGTCTTTAGGATGAAGTCTAAACTCTTTAACATGCTTTCCAGGCCTTTCAGGATTTTGTCTCTGGTAGTGCTTTAGCCCCATCTCCTGCCAAGCTCGGTTCCTTCTTCCCCTCATTCCCACCTCTACTGGACTTCAGCTATATTCTCCTTGTCCTTTATATCTTCTACCCTCCATCCACTTGACAAATCCCCTAACTCTACCTCTTTCATCTAGCTAACTTCTCCTCATCTTTCAGAACTCAATATGGACATCACGTCTAGGAACTGGATTAGGCATACCTTTCAGGGTTCCTGTAGCACTCTGAACTCATACTTAGGGTGGCATCTACGCATTAAATTACAATTGCTTACCTAAACGTTTGTATTTGCCATTAGACAGAATTGTTCAGAGGCAGTTACCTAGTCTTACTTATTGCTTTGTTTCCTGTCGTTAATGCTAGGCACATAGTAGGCTCTCAGTATTAGTTGACCAAATATTTCTAAGGTTATTACAAGCCTAACCTTCTAGATGCCTGAGAAATCACTGTTTTATATTTGACTTGGGGTGTTTCTTTTTAACCTATTTAAATTTTAAAAAGTTATTTAACATGTATTTTACAAGGGTCAAGCACAGTTGTTACTTCAGTGTATACAGCAATGAACAAAATAATAATCCCTGCTCTCATGGAGCTTACATTCCATGAAGAAGACAAACGATAAACAAGATAAATAAATAAAATTTAGAGTATGTTGGTTAAAAGGGCCAAGGAGAAAAATAAAGTAAGGGAAAGAGATACAAATTATGAAAGAGTAGTACAATTTAAAATCGGTTGGCCAAGGAAAGCTTTCCTGGGAAGGTCACAAATGAGCAGATTCCAAAAGGAAGTAAAGAAGTGGGCCAGGGCTTCCCTGGTGGTGCAGTGCTTGAGAGTCCGCCTGCCGATGCAGGGGACACGGGTTTGTGACCCGGTCCGGGAAGATCCCACATGCCGTCGAGCGGCTAGGCCCGTGAGCCGTGGCCGCTGAGCCTGCGCGTCCGGAGCCTGTGCTCCGCAACGGGAGAGGCCACAACAGTGAGAGGCCCGCATACCGCAAAAAAAAAGTGGGCCATATGAATATCTGAGGTAACAGCATCCAAGGCAGCAGAAACAGCAAGTACAAGTACAGAAACAGCAGAAACAGCAAGTAGCTCCTGAGGCAGGAGCTAGCCTGATTTGCTTGAAAAACAGCACATAAGCCAGGATAACTTTAGTAGAGTGAGCAAGGGGGAGACTAAGAAGAGGTGAGCAAGATGACTGGCTGTGTCATATGGGGACTTATAATCATATGTAAGGACTTTTACTTAAGTGAAAGAGTGAGAAGCAGTTAGAGAGTTTAGAGCAGAGAAGTGACAAGATCTGCCTTAACATTTTAATAGAATTACTCTGGTTACTGTGTTGAGAATGAACTGTAGGCAGACCAGTTAGGAAGCTTTTTCAGTAATCCAAGCAACAGATGATAGTAGTTTAGGCTTGAGTGTTAAAAGTGGAGGTGTCTGGAAAGTGGTTGAATTCTGTATAAAGTATAAATATAAATAGGAAAGAGAAGGTAAGTGACCTGAGTCCTGAGGTACTCCAGCATTTAGAAAGTCAACAAGATGACAAGCGGACAGTAAAGGAGACCAGAGAGGTAGGTGGGAAACGGGAGTAGTATCCTGGAAGCCAAGTAGAGAAAAGTGTTGCAATTGTTGCTGATAAATCAGAAGGGGAGTAGAATCAACCATTAGATTTTACAAATGTGAAGGTTATCTGTGACTTGGTAAGAGTAGTTTAGGAGAATAGTTGGAGGTAAGGCCTAACTGAAGTGAATTCAAGAGTTTGAGGAGAGAAATTGGAGATAAGAAGTTTTTTGAGTAATTTTGTTGTATAAAATGAAGGAAAGAAATAAGGCAGCCCTGGAGGGGAAAGTAGGGTCAAGAGAGGGATTTTTTTTAATACAAGAGAAATAATTGTAGAGTGATAGAAAAGATCCAGTAGAAGTGAGAGGGCAGAATTCCAAGAACAGGATCTTCAAGAAAGCCAAAGGGGTTGGGGTCTTTTGTACAAATAAGGGGTTGGTCTTGGCAAGGAGTGCAGTGCTTCGTCCATAGGAATGGGAGACAAGTTAGAGTTTATGAGCACAGGTGCTGGTAGTTGTGTAGATGCTGTAGGAGGAGCTTGTGGAGCTTCTCTTCTGATTGATTCTGTTTTTCTCATCAAATGGGGAAGTAATCAGCTGAGAGTGAGAGCAAGTGTGGAGAAAAGAAAACGTAAGAAATAGTCACCTGGAAGAGTAAAGTCCATTAACTGAGAGCAAGGAGGAAGGATAAGGCAGGAAATAATTGTCTAGGCCAGAGGGAAAGAGAATGGGCCAAGGAAACAGAATGTGATTGCTGAGCAGCATTAAGGTCTCACTGGAGTTTCATGGTGATCAATTTAAAGTGTATTTTTTTCCAGCCATGTTTTAGCCCCGTGGTTGCAGGCACAGATGCTGTGACAAGGTGATTTAACTAGGGTTGCAGTTGAGCCAGACTGCAACAAGAGAGTGTATGCAAATACGTAATGGTACTGATTGTCATGGATTTTAAACCACATAAGGAGGGACGTAGTGTTTGCTGAAGGCCTCAATTGTTTATATGTGACAAGCAAAGGTTAGTCTAGTAACTAAATTGTGCACCACCAAAAATTTTTCTTTCAGACTTTGTAGAATTCATTTGGGATCCCTTGTCAACCTCACAGACAACAAATTTAATAACACAGAGCAGAATGATTCTTGAAGAACATTCCACTTGTGAAAATGAAGTTATTAGTAAAGGCAAACAGGTAATAATTTCTAGAATTATGAATTTCTTGATATATTTGTAAATTAATATAATTTATTATAAATCTTTGTTTGCGGAAGATGCAGAAGAAGTAATTATCAGAAAACTATTTAAGGAAAAATATTTAGGCTTGACCATTTTTTGCTCTTTATAATTAATAAGATGAAAGAATACACCTTGATATTTCTGAACATTCTTACAGGAATGGTAATGCTTATAAAAGGATACACATACATTCAATAAGATCCAGATTATTACTTTCATTCTTATTTGCCTATTTTTCTCTGTTTAGTGGTCTGATTTGTGTTCTCATGGCCCAGCCAGCTGTCTTTCAGGTTTGTGAATATACATTGGCCCTGCAGAGACAAAAAGGCATAAATACATTAGTGCAAATTCATTCCTTCTAAAGAAAAAAAACCTAATTACCTTTGTTTTTTGGCAAAAGTCTAGTAGTATTGTGACCTTACTTTAACAATGATTTTAAAACTAGGCTAACATTCATTATACTAACTAGTTTTCTATAATGTGCCAAAGTTGAGAACAGTAATCTCTCTGAGGATTCAAGCTTCAATAGGGTAGATTCTTATCTTAGCATAATTTAGAATTTTCACTGAACATAAGACATAAAGACATAAACTTTTTAGAGGCTCTGTTGAGAGTGTTGAATCTTACTCTTATTGTAGTACTCTTTTATCATTCTGTTTGTTGATAATAATACTGTATACTCATGCAGTTAAATAAGTAAACCAATTTTATGTTGAGTTTTAAGAGAATTAAGAGAGAGATTGACAGACTGGAGGGTGCCCAGAGTGGAATAACCAAGGTGGTTGAAAAAGCAAGGAGATATGTCATATTCATATTCTGAACACCAGTAAGTTTTAGCACTTGGAATTGCTGTCATGAAGGAGGGAAGCTGTAAGAAATAAGAGGGAGAATAGGGATACCAGCATGATTCTGCCTTTAAGAAGCATGCTATCTTAGAGGAAACAAGATATACATAAACTGTTATTTCAAACAGGAAGTAAGTGGGAATGACAAGGAGCAATTATCTAATTATCAATTATCTAATTCCTGCTATGTACTAGGCACTCTGTTAGGTCCTATTCCTGTATCATCCCACTTAGTCCCAGCAATCCTATTAACAACGATGATAGCTTAATCTTACAGTTGAAGAATCTGAATCTTGAAAAGTTGTTCACAGTAAAGCCTTGAGTCAGAACTAGGATTTGTACCTTGGTTAGTCTTACTTTAAAGCCCAGTCTCATCTCACTGACCACATTGCCTCCCCATGAGTGGCCCAGATAAAGGGCTATGAAACCTCAAAAGAGGCAGGAGAGAGAAATTACTTTCTGCAGTGTAAGAATTTTTGTTAGATGTGGCATTTGAGCAGGGACCTGAAGGAAGGAATAGGATTTGAACAGTAGCAACTGATGGAGAAAGGGCATTTTCCACTTACCTGCAACAGGATAAAAACATGTGAAAATCATGCAGGAATTAGAGAGATTCAACTAAAAGATGTGCATAGAGATAGTGTTTATATTTGAAGAAAGAATAGATTTATTCTGTGTTGTTATAAAGCATAGAACCAAGATTAGTAGTTTAGAGCTACAAGGAAGCAGCTATATAATCCTGTATTTGCTCTCTATATGGGATTATTTAATTATAGCCCAAATGTAAATAGTGCTTTGCCATTTTTTAAACACTTCCACATTTTCTCATTTGATCCTCACAACCTTGTAAAATGTGTTGAATTTAATTGCATTTTACAGGTGAAGAAGCTGGGGCCCAGAGTTCCAAGTCACTTTTAAAAGATAAAAGTGGCAGGCCCAGCACTTTGTAACCACTAAAGTCTTTCAACGGTGTTATGGATTCACTCATGAAGTTTTTATACTGGTAATTTTAATTCTGGAAGCCCTCCCGCTCTGAATGTTGAAAATGGGGTCTTTGCATTTGTAGGAGACTAGAACTACATCAGGACTTTTCAATTTTGGCACTCTTGGCATTTGGAACAGATAGTTCTTTGTGGGAGGCTGTCCTATGCATTAAGTTCCCCTGGTCTCTACTCACTAGATGCCAGTAGCACTTCCCCGTCTTGACAACCAAAAATATCTCTAGACTTATAAAATATTCTGAGGCATGGCAAAATTACCCCTACTTGAGAATCAGTGTACTACGTAATATTCCAGGTTAGTAACACAGTTTGCCAGTGAGCTCACTCTCTTTTTTTCAGTGATATTTAAGAATTGAAGAGAATGAGAAAGGTTCCAGAAGAACAAGTCAGACAGCATAGTTCCTGATTTTGAAGTGAAAAGCAAATGATTCTGTAAACTAATGTCTGGTGAGAATAGTTTTGATTCTGGCTAATGTTCTAAAATAGATTATTACAGAGATGGATTATGAGCACTTAAAATAAGAAAGCAGTGTTTACTGTAATCTTTCATTGATGGGGTTCCTAAATACAAACAACTGTTTATCAAAGCATATTCTTCCATATTATCTCAGTTACTTTCACTGATAAATAAGATACTGTACAGGTACAGTAGATAATGTATTTAAATATGTTAAGATTTTCTTACAGATCAAATGGGAAATGATATGGTATAGTTAGATATAAAGAAAATTGGTAGAGTATACCTAAAGAATACTGACCCATAGGGCCAGAATCTTCTCAGCTTTGTCCTGTTCAATATTTTTATTGAACTGGATGAAGATGTAAAATACATGCTAATAAAATTTCTCAATGGCAGAAAGCTAGGAATTCTATCATAGATCTATGGATAATAGAATTAGAATCCAAAAGAATTTCAAAATACTGAGAAAATGGACTGACTCTCAAAACATAAAATGTAAAAGGAATATACATATGTCCTACCATTGTGTTCAAAAATTCAACTGCATAAATAAAAGATGGGAGAGGCACAGCTTTGAAGCAACATAGGTAACACAGAGAGGGATTATAATAGACCGTAAACCCAATATGAGTCAACAGTGTCACTTGAGTAGCAGAAAGACTAATGGGAGTTCATCCTACTAGTTGTCTGCTCTTTTGAGTAAAAATGTTGTATGTGCTTTCCTCACAAGTAAGACTTCCCTGGGTATTTTGCATTTAATTTTAGGTTAAAGTATATTAAATGGAGAGTGTCTAAGATGGTATGGGAAAGAGAAAATGTAGAAAAGTGAGATATCGATCTTAAACCTGAAGAGTTTTCATATGGAAGGATGATTAGATTTGCTCTGCATGATCCTGAGAAGTAACCGGGACCAACGTATGGAAGGTGTAGGGGAGAGAAGTTTGTTTCTCATTAACTGAAATCTAATAGTCAAAAGATGCCCGAAGTTATGCACAGCCTCAGGGGATAGTGCATAGGTTGGTTGACCGGTTAGCGGAAATGTGAAAGTGACATCAGATGAATGCTTAGATAGATTGGTAGTTTTCAAATTTCTTTTTCTATCCACAGAAACTTTTTCAAATAAAGTCTTACACACCCCTGTACACAGACACACACAAAAGTAATGCTGCTCTTGCTGTGGTGAGCACCTACTCTCATTCTCCCCTGAGGGCCTCAACATCTGCCCATGCCACCCAAGATTATCACTATGGATATGCAGAGCATCATAAAAACTACTAGCTAGAGCTTTTAAGTGCCTTTTGAGAGCTGTTTTAGAGTCTCTATATAGTGCTCGCTTCGGCAACACATATACTAAAATTGGAATGATACACAGATTAGGATGGTCCCTGTGCAAGGATGACACACAGATTTGTGAAGCATCCCATATTTTTATCATGTGTGTGAAACTTTTGAAAATTGTAAAGCATTATAGAATTTAAAGAATCTTTCAATAATAAAATAAAAATAATAAAATAAAAATAAAGTCTGTATACAGAAGTGTGTGTAGTTGTTAAAACTTTACTCTTTAGAGAACTTTTTTTTCCCACCAAAGGTATTTTACTACTTGGAAAAGTTAATGAGCTCCGAGTTATAAAATATGTGAATTTAAGTTTTCTTTTGTTTTAAACAATTATTTGGAAATAATGGCAAACTTACAGAAAACTCTCATGAATAAAAATAGCATATTCATAGGCCTTTTACCCACATTGACCTGTCGTTAATATTTTGCCCCATTTGCATTAGTATTTGCTCTCCCATTAGATATACACACACACACGGTTTTTTTTCTCCTGAACACTTTGAGAGTAAGTTGCTTATTTGCTAAGGATCGTCTGTTATGTAACCATAGTATGGTTAGCAATTTCAGTAAATATAACAGTACTTAATCTACCATCCATATTCTACTTCTGTCATTTGACTCAGTAAATTCCTTTATAGCATTTTTTAGAGAACTATTTCTAAGAAACAAAAATTAATATGGAAATATTTATCAAGGCTGAGATTCAAAATCATTTATTTACATTAAGTGGAAAAAAATCAAAGCATAATTGTATTTTAAAAGAATTCAAAATGTTTGAGAGAGTAAAAGAAAATTGAGTTTTTATTTGTTTTTAATGTTAATATTGATATGCAGCCATTTGAGGAATACATTACAGATATTTAAGTGAAAAGAGAAACAGGACTTCAGTTAGATATACCTTTTATGAAAAAATATATTTGGTTGAATTCTACATTTATGAGTAACTTGCTTAGTATAGGGTATATGACTGCTTAATTTGTGCTACACACATTGTCACTGACTTAAAAAAATAACTTTCCCTCTAGTATGTAGTATGCCGTTTCCATTTTTCAAATATGGATTCCTTTTTTAAGTGTAAGACCAGTATCTTATTATAGAAATTTTTATTCTAGTACAAAGACTGATACCATTGTAGGATATTTTCAGCCTACCTTTTATTTCAGAATTATAATACTAATGGACATGTACATTCGTATCCTACTTCTTCCACTTAATTATTAAACATTTAAATTTGCATGTTAACTACAGTCTTCATAAACTTTAGCTAAATATTTCATGCACTGGATGGACATAACATGATGTCCTTAAAAGTTCCCATGATTCAGTGTTTTGGTTATTTTCAATTTTTGATACACAAACAATAAAATGAGTTTGCCAAAGTGAATATACTATGTCAAAGGTTATTGACAAACCAGTGAAGAAACCGTATTTAAAAAACATCTACAAATCAATAAGAGATAGAACCTAATTTAAATTTTTAAAAAACAGATATGTAGATAAGCAGCTTAATTGGGTACTTTGCAAAGGGGCATATCCAAATGGTAAATAAGAATATGAGAAGATGCTCAACATCACATTACTCAGTAGGAAAATAAAAATTAAAACATAATAAAGTATGACTACATACTCACCAGAATTGCAAGCATTTAAAAACCCTAAAAATACCAGGATTTAGTAAGGGTGTAGAGAAACAGGATTTCTCATACATGGCTAGTGGGAATATAAATGGGATACCACTATTTCAGAAAACAGTTTGGCATTCTGTACAAAGTTGAACATATAAACATGAACTGTATTCCAGCAGTTCCATCTCTACATATACCCATTAGAATTGTATGCCCATGCATACTAAAAGACATGTTCTACAAGAACTTTTATAGCAACATGATTCATAGTAACCCCTAAACTGCAGACCATCTAAATAAATGTTCCATCATGCAACAGAATATTGTGCTGCAGTGAAAAGGCACCAGCTACTGCAACATGCAACAACATGGATGAATGAAGTTCTCTTGTACCTAATTGATAGTTATTTTAACACCTAAGTCTGTGAGTGTGTACAAATTTGCACTATTCTGTTAAAATTGCTTCTTTTGGTAAACACATTTCTACCTATAACTATCAGTGATGCTTTTAAATTTTTAAAAAATAGGATTTACTTAAACCCATTGCTTCAAGAATGAAGAAGGCAATAGATGATGATGTTTTTATTCCTCTATATCCAAAGAGGTAAGAGTTTCTAATTTCTAGATTTTATGAAATAGTTACTCCTGAAATACAGATTGATTTAAGAGTGTAATGTAGAAGAAACTAAACGTTTTAAGTGTTTTCAAAACACACATACCTATTAGGATGCAAATTGAGATTTCAACAAATATTTTTCAGTCACCTTTTATATTGCCGTGTATGATGTCTGGCACTTGGACATAGGTTTTAGGGGGTTTTTTTGGTTGGGGGTGGTGGTTGTTTTTAAATGATATTCCTAAGAACATGACAGTTGGCATGGCAGAGTGGTTAGAAACACAGATTCTGGAGCCCAGATTCACCATTACTAGATATTTGACCTTGGGCCTTTCTGTGCATCAGTGTCCTTATATATAAAATTGGGCATTAAATTAATGCCTACCTCACAGGACATTGTGAAGATGAAGAGAGTGCTCAGAACAATGCCTGACACGGAGAGCCCAGCATAAGGCCTGGAACATCACTGAGGGGCCAGAAACTGCATCTTTGAATTCTATATTTACCTTTAATTGATCAAACAAGTAGTATTTGATGCATATTCTTACATTTGCTAAGAAGGCATCAGTTATAGTAATGGATCATGAACTGAAGCTCTAGAGTACTTACAGGATGGAAGAGCTGTATGGAGAGAAAACAAAGGAACTTCTAAGCTTGCTAGTTAATGTGAATCCTGAAGAGATGCCTGCATGTAAAAATTCCCCCCCAGTAAGGTTTGTAATATTTTAGATAAGTAATATAGTCCCATGGTTAAAAAGTATGAATGTGTATTTTTAAATTTTGTTTATGTTTAAAATGAAAAGTCTTACTCCCCCCCATTCCTGACCACCATCCACCCAGTTTTTGCCCTTCCTTCTCTGTACACACACATGCATGCAAGAATGCTCAATGTTGGTAAATTTTTTTATGCAATTAGAATTAAATACTTATAGAATTTTAATACTTATAATACAATTAGAATTAATCTTATTTTCCTCTCTTTTTTATATATTTACTTACAAAGTAAGTATATTGTAGTCATACCATTGTTCTCTACCTTACTTTTTTGACTTAGTACATCTTTGAGATCTTTTTATGTCATCACATAAGTTGTTTCCTCAGTCTTTTTTAAGCTGCATAATATGCCATTATATAGATGTACTGTAATTGATGAGCATGTAAGCAGTAAACCGTTACTAACAATGTTGGGAATAATTTTATGGACATTTTCTGTACATGTGGAAATGTATCTACAGAAGGCATTCTCAGACATGGATTTATTGAGTCAAAGTGTGCATGCATTTGTAATTTTAGTAGATATCACCAGAGCACCTCCCTTTATATTCTGTTAAGGCTTAGTTTGGTTGATTTTTAAAAAACAAAACCATTCAGTTTTTTAAACTCTGTTTCTGAAAGATGAACAGTCATTTGCATTTTCTTCTTTCTCTTTCTTTTGCTTCAAATAAGTGCTGTAGAAAACAGAATGTCACCACATTCAAAGTTCCAAGAAAGACAGTTCTGGTCAGGTCTAAAGGTAAGCAGAAAACTGCAGAAATAAAAATAATTGTTTTTCTTTTTTTTAAAGTTTACTGTAGAGTGAAGATCAGCAAAATTCTGTAAAGGACCAGACAGTAAATATTTTAGGCTTTGTAGGTCATATGGTCTCTGTTGAACTGTTCAGCTCCACCACTGTAGTACAGTCATAGACAATATGTAAACAAATGAGCGCATGTCTTTGGTTCAGTAAACTTTCCTATCATTTAAAGTTATAAAAACCATTCTTGGGACTTCCCTGGCAGTCCAGTGGTTAAGACTCCACGCTCCCAATGCAGGGGCCCAGGTTTGATCCCTGGTCAGAGAACTAGATCCCCCATGCCGCAACTAAGAGCCCACATGCCACAACTAAAAGAGCCCATGTGCCACAGTCCCGTGTGCTGCAATGAAGATCCCTCATGCCGCAACTAAGACCTAACACAGCCAAATAAATAAATATTTTAATACATACATAAATAAACATTCTTAGTTCACCAACTCTACAAAAACAGGGCAGTAAGCTGTATTTAACTCACAAGCCATAGTTGTCTCACCCCTGGTCTAAACGATACAGGATGAAGTCGGTGCTAAGTCAGTGGCAAAGGAAGGTAAGGAAAAGATGGATTCAAAGGATATTAATTACGTGTGAAGAATGTAGGGTGTTAGTCAAGTTTTTTACTTTGGCAACCTGGTAACTTATGATGACATTCTTTGAGGGCGTTGGAGGGGTTACAGGAAGAAGAAAAGGTTTGGGAGGAGAGATAAGATCTGTTTGGGACATAGTGAATTTAAGATATCTATGGGACAAATGGAGGCAATTGGATATATGAGTCTGAATTGCAGGGAACAGATCTGAGCTGGAGATTTGGGAGTCAACCACATATAGGCAGTATTTGGAGGCATGGTCATGAATGACAACCTCTGAGGAGATTGCATGAAGCATGAGAAGAAGGCTAAGGATAGACCCTTGGGAGATACTGAGATAAGAGGTGGGCAGAGAAAGTGGAGTCTTCAGAGAGGCCTTAAGAATGAGTTGTGAAACTAAGAATGGTCATAAGAGAGTGGCATCAGGGAAACTAAGTGCAGGGCTTTCAAGAACAAAGACAGTGTTAATGCCACTGAAGAGAATTAGAAGGAAGACTGAAACTTTTTTACTGGATGTGATGATGATAAGGTAATGGGTGACCTGAGCAAGAACAATTTTGATAGGGTGAATCAGTACTTGTCATGTGGTTGAGTCAGGAAAAAGTCTTTTCAGGAAGAGGGCACAATATCAAAAATGACATTATGAAAAGGCATTGCATATTAGTACAATTGGATGTAGTTTAGCACCTAGCGTGATAAATATATTACTGGAAAGAAAGATCTGCATTTAGAGGAGGGAAATGCAACCCATGTTACTTTTATTAGATTTTCTTAAAAGTATTTTATCCAAGTTATCTCCAAAGTTACAGGTTATTATTAATCTTATTTTCTATATTAGAGCAGTGAGGTTCTCATGTTTGATTGATTTCTCAAGGCCACACATTGGTAACAGTAGCACTGGCTTTAACAGCAGTGCTTTTATGAATCCTGAGGTCCTGCGGTCTTGTATCTGATGGCCCGAGCCTCCAGGAGAGTATGGATTGAGAAGGAAGATTATTGATCAGGAAAGGCTCCAGCAAGGTAATTTGAAATAGGTTTTGAGCGGTTGTCTTAAAAAAATGAAAATAGGATGAACAAATATATGGAGGTTGGAAAGAATCAAGTGTTTATTCAGAAATGTTTTCTGTTGATTCTAAAATTGATGGTTCCAACAGTGCCAATTGTAGTGAGAGTTTAAAAGAGTTTGACCAACTTTTTATGTTTGTTGGATACTATTATGGTTTTCCTTTGGAGAAAAGGTACATAGTCACTTGACATTTTATTGTGTTTTAGCTCTTCCACAATATTCTTCTTTGGAATGAACTCCTCCCAGAAGACACCTTGCAAGAGCTAGGACTAGGGAAGCTGCTGAATCGTTATCTTATTATAGCTCTTCTCAATGCCATACCTGGGCCAGATGTTGTTAAAAAGTGCAACCAGGTAAGTTGTATAGAAACTGATTCTAATTTTATCATTTTTAAAATTTAGTTATTAAAATCAATTTTGTAGCAAAATAATTAAAATTGTGGTACTCACATTAACAACAAATTAATTTAACAGACTAGAAACCCAGAAAAACCCAGTATTTTAAAAAAGTATACTGATTAACTGTTTACGAAATAAATGTTATATCCTCATCTCTCACTACATACCAATGTAAATTACAGGTGAAGTAAAGAATTAAGTGTAAAAAAATGAAACTATAAAATATTGTACTAAGAAGATAAATGACTATACCTGATGTTAAGGGAGTCCTTTCTGAACTTAAAAGCAAAAATGGTGAGAAAAAATAATAGATTTGACAAAAATATAAAACTTCAGTAAACCAAAAATGTATCAGGATTATTTGATTATTGTTAAAACTGGAAGATGGGTTCATTGGGCTCACTATACTTGTTCTTTCTCCTGTTGTTTATGTTTGAAATTTTCTATAACGAAAAGTTAAAAAGAAAGTTGCAAAACAGAGGAATAAGTTACAATGCATAATGAGGATAAATACCCACATTTTTAAAAAGCAGTAAACAATTCAAATATTCATATTGAAAATGACCAAAAGACATGCAACATGGTGAATTGCCTAATTCACCAAAAAAAGAATATGCAAAGATAACTTCTAAACATGTGGAAAATATTAACAGTACTAATAATCAGAGAATTGCAAATAATACAGTAAGGATATTTTTTTTACCTGTTATGCTGGCAAATTTTTTGCTGTTATTTCCATTATAATTTCCAGTATTGTCATAAGCACAGGGAAACAACAGCCCCACATCATTCCAGGGATACCGTTCATCTAGAACGTGTGGAGTGGCAATTCTGGGAAATAGTTTCTGCACTATGGAAAGAAATACAATTCTGGAGACTATTTTGGCATGATTGATATAAAACCTTTAAAGTTTATACCCTTTTACTTAGCAGTTTTACTTCTAGGAAATTATCCTATGTTAAAAAATCAGATGTACGTAAAGGTTTCTATGTACAAAGAATATTATTGTAGCATTATTTATAATAGAAGACAGTTGGAAAGAACCAAAATGTCTAAAAACATTAGTGTCTATCCATAAAAGTCATGAGGAAACTTTTTTAAGAATGTGGGAAAATATTTACATTCTTAAATATTTTAAAAATATAAGTATATATGTAATGTTAGATAGCAGTTCCTAGACAACCTCCATTTTTCTAGCTGTGGTTTTTATTTCATGTAGTTTTAAACTACATTATCTACCAGAAATTTCAATCGTCATCCATGCTATGTGTGTTTCAGGTTTCAGTTTAGTTCTCTTTGACCATAGGCTCTACAATGTAGAAGTAAGGAAGAGGATATATGACATTCTCTCCACAGCTTGTGGCCAGAAAACTAGGCCAAGACAATGTGTTTATAAGTCCCAGGATCATTTATGGAAAAGCTAGATAGTTCCTTCAGAATTTTATTGAGACTTGTGGTACAAAACAAGGGGAAAGCAAGTGCAAATGACATTAAATTCCAAGCCAGTAAGGGCTGGTTTTTAAACTTTAAAAAGATACAGTTTGCATAATAAGACTTATAGGACTTTCTGCCTTAGGCAATCAGTGTGTCTGTATTTTTTCTGGATAATTGAAAAAGGTGATTAAAAAATAGGATAAATAATTTTCCTCAACTGTGTTTTCAGTGTTGACCAGTCAGATTTATTTTAGAGTGCATTCCAGAACTTTCATTTAACATATTTTATAATATGTATATGGTGCAACTTTCGAGAAGTACGTACTGATCTTGATCTTAGCAACTATAACAAAACCAAGAATTTCTTTAAATTGTATGATCTCAGATTTTTCCTTGCTCCCATTCTCTCTCCTTTTTTAAAAAAATTCTTCCGGGCTTCCCTGATGGCGCAGTGGTTGAGAGTCTGCCTGCCTATGCAGGAGACACGGGTTCGTGCCCCGGTCCGGGAAGATCCCACATGCTGCGGAGCGGCTAGGCCCGTGAGCCATGGCTGCTGAGCCTGTGCGTCCGGAGCCTGTGCTCCGCAACAGGAGAGGCCACAACAGTGAGAGGCCCGCGTACCGCAAAAAAAAAAAAAAAAAAAAAAATTCTTCCTTCTGCTATGAGGAAGTTTTTCTTTTCTTTTTTATTTTGTTAACATTTTTCTTTTTTTCCAAAACTTTTCCTCAAATCATGTATTACCTTTAGCATGATGTTGATAAGTGTTGTTTGGGGTTTTTTTCCCCCAAAGAGAAAAAAATGAATGCACATACATTGACTCTTTATGCTGCCATGGACATTTAAAGCAATGTATTAAATTACAAGAAAATCAAAACCATAATTAATTTTTTTCACTCAGTGTATCTTAGAATGACCTTGATTTATTTGTTCATGTAGATTATACACAAACTCACCCAATTTCTTACTGTGAAATCATATTAAATGTACCTATTTTATACAGTTGACCCTTGAACAACACAGGTTTGAACTGCATGGGTCCACTTCTAAGTGGATTGTTTCAATAAATACATACCAGAGTACTACACAATCCACAGTTGGTTGAATCCTTGGATGCAGAACCACAGATATGGAGGGCCGACTGTAAAGTTAATACACCGATTTTCAACTGCGAATGGGTCACTGCCCGTAACCCCTTGCATTGTTTAAGGGTCAAATGTAGGTATGTTAACTAAAAGTGTTTTGTGTCTGCACATTTCTGGTGTTCAGTTATAAATGTTTTGTACAATTTAATTGCTCAGGAATACAGAGTATTGAAAGTATTACAAGTACTAGGAAGTATTTATAAAGAGTAGTCTATTTTAAGCTCTTGGTATCAAAATTTGATTTTTTTTAAAGTATAAAACTTTGACAAGAAAAGGGGAAATTCTCAAAAGTTATTTAACCGTGAACTATAAAATGGAAGAATAATACTCAACCAACATGAGTGCTATGAGGATTAAATGAAATTATGTTAGCTAAAGTCCTTAGATAATAACTGTCATTATTAAAAATAATGTGTTTTGATTATTAGATAGCAGCATGTTTACCAGAAAAATGGTTCCAAAATTCTGCCATGAGAACATCTATTCCCCAGCTAGAAAACTTCATCCAGTTTTTACTGCAGTCTGCACGTAAATTATCTACAAGTGAAATCAGGTAATGCATATTTTATTTGTATCTCCATAAGCATAGTTTAGGGTTCCATTCTCAGCAATTTTTAGAAAGATTTGTACTTTATTTTTAAAAATCTAAGACTGTCACTGAAGAGTTAGGAGATATTTTCATGTATGACCTTTAGAATCACTCAATATTTTATATTCACACCTCATGCATATTAGTTCATATTTTTAAATGTAAATCTCTTCCAAAATAAGCACTTCCAGAAAACTGTATCACAGGGGAATTTAAAATTAAAACTATAAATCAAAAGCCTCTTATCAAGCAAGCTTTTAATGTCTTCTTAATTTTCCTAGCCATTTTCAAAATCTCAACATTTGTTAAGTACAGGTCTGCAACCTGGCATTTACCCAGCAGTAGTAAATATCTCCGTTTTGTATATCTCATTCACAGCACTAAATGTTTAAGGACTTAAATACAGTGGTATTCTGGTAAACCACCTCTCCAAAAAGAAAAAAAAGTTACAACCTCAAATTGTAGCATTTGATGATATCTGGATAAATACTGCTGCCAGGATAGCCCATATAAGCTGCTGGTAGCAGCAAACCACAACTCAGGTTTCTGATAGATTTGCTCTGTGCTTTTCTCCTTTTTTATAGTCATTCACATTAAAATTTGCCAGAATACATCCACTAATAGTCTGTATTGGAACTTCATGATTATGTGGAGAAGGTAGCATCTAAATATTTTATGCTATTTTAGATATTGGCATAAGGTAAAGTTTTTGTTTCAGATTAACTACTTATGATTCGCTGTGCCCTTACACATTGCATTTCTAAAAGGGAAAATGCTTTTTTGTTTTTTTTTTGTTTTTGTTTTTCAGGGATGAAGTCAAAGAAATAATTCTTATTCTGGTGAAAATAAAAGCTTTGAATCATGCAGAATCCTTCATAGAAGAATATCACCTAGACCATCTTAAATCAGTAATTAAAGAAGTTTGAGTGAACTTTATAGGAAAGTACTAAAATGAGGTTTTAATATAGTCACACTTGGCTCTTTTGCTTGGAGAAAGAAGAAAAAAAAAAGTGTTGCCACTTCTTTATTCCCAGTAATGGAGGGGAGAATTTGCAAAACCCAAAAAGCAGGACTCTGTCTTTCCATTCCTTCCACCTTCTACCTTCTGGTATCATGAAAGTCTGCCCCTTTTTTTTGCAGTGTTTGCAGGAATTAGACACACAGGAACAGTAAGAGTTTAACATATTTCCTTTTCCATTTGATTTTTCCATCTACTTTTCCAGCTTAAGAAAGGAGTTGAAGGAAGCTTGTTATAGCTGTTTTGGCTTTGGTTGGTCTTCTGTCCTGAACCATAAAAACCTCTTTTAGTTCTCTTCATTTTAACTATCTCTGTTTACAAATGAGTTTAAATGAAAATCTTAATCGGGATGAATTACTTGTTAAGTATTCTGATTAAGGCATTTTAGGGCTTTTTATAACTCATGCTTGTCAAAATGTTCTTCAGAAATGTGTACCAATGTATTGTACCAATAGAAGTCTAAGAAAGGCCAATGAATCTCTACGAGCAATAGGTATTATCATTTTTTTAAACTCATTTGCACTTAATAGGTGAAAAAAATCTTATTTTAATAATTTGTTTTGGCTATTAGAGAGTGACTACTTGTTTTTTGGCCATTTGTAATTCTTTTTGAAATATCTATTCATCTTTTTCTTATAGATTTGTAAGAGCTTTATATTTTAAAGATACTGATGTTCTGGGAATTCCCTGGCATCCAGTGGTTAGGACTCTGCACTTTCACTGCTGAGGTCACAGGTTCGATCCCTGGTCAGGGAGCTAAGATCCCACAAGCCATGCAGCACGGCCAAAAATAAAAACAAAACAAAACAAAACAAAGATACTAATGTTTTGGCTGTGCTATGTTATAGTTTCCCTCATTTGCCATTTTCTTTAGATTTGTTTATGTTTTTGGTGTACTAAGTTATCTCTTGTTAGGTAGTTACTATTTTTTGTTGAGGTTTTTTTGTCATTGGTGGTAGGCCTAGACAGGAAACAAATATTTTAAATATTCAGCACAGGGACTTCCCTGGTGGTGCAGTGGTTAAGAATCCACCTGCCAATGCAGGGGACACGGATTCAATTCCTGTTCTGGGAAGATCCCACATGCCACGGAGCAACTAAGCCTGTGTGCCACAACTACTTAAGCCTGCACACCTAGAGCCTGTGCTCCGTAACAAGAGAAGCCACCGCAATGAGAAGCCCCCATGCACCACAATGAAGAGTAGTCCCTGCTCACCGCAACTAGAGAAAGCCTGCATGCAGCAACGAAGACCCAATGCAGCCAAAAATAAAAATAAATAAAAGTAATTTATTAAAAATAAATATCCACATATGATTCATTTTCTAATAAAAAATTTGTGTGATTAAGAAAGTGAGGCAAGGTCATTGAATCAAAAAGAAATTGAGGGACTTCCCTGGTGGTTAAGAATCCACCTTCCAATGCGGGAGACTCAGGTTCGATCCTGGCTGGGGAACTAAGATCCCACATGCCGTGGGGCAGCTAGGCCTGCGTGCGGCAACTAGTGAGAGGCCCTAAACAAAGAGCCCCGTGTGCTGCAATGAAGACCCAGCGCAGCCAAAAAAAAAAAAAATTCTTTGTGACACTCTCAATAACTATAAAATAAAAACTTTGAAACATGCTATGTGTATGAGAATTAAAAAAAAAACATTTTTCAAAGTGAGTTTACTAAAATAATTTTTGTTAAATCTATTTGTTTAAATAACTTGAGGGCCATCCTAAATGTATTATGCAAATTGTTGCCCAAAAGACAATCAGGAAAAAATTATCTGTAGGATTTGAGCATGTGGCCTCTGACATTATCACCCCTAGTTTTGAAGCTGCATGTAATTTATTTTAGATTGGTGTGTGATTTCTACTACAGTGAAGACTCATGATTCACTGGTATGAACAGTTTTTTAGTTTATTTTGGTTACACAAATTATGAAGAGTAGAATCTCATCTAGAAAATTCAAGCCGTTGCTAAAAAGGATTTAGCATTCTTACACAATTATTGTTCTCAGAGGTAACTGCTGTTTTCATTTTGTTATCCTTTCAGACCTTTTCTCTACTTAAAAAGTATGTATGTTTGTATACACACACACAGACCTTTGTTTTTTATATAAATGGCAGATACTTACTGTGTATGAAATTTGTAACTTTTATTGTTAAAGTGTACATTTGAAATTTCCCTATAATTTTTGCATTTGTAATTAAAGGTGTGTTAGATGATCCTTTACATTTTTAACTTGCGCAGAGAGATTTCTCTTGCTTTTTGTAGAGTGGAAAATATTAGAACTGCTTTTAAAACTAAATTGATTTAAATTCCCAATAGTTTTCAGCTAAATTTCATTATGCTTGGAGTTTGAATCTCAGTATTTTTATCCATCATATACTATATCTGAGGATATTCAAAAACGTTTGTGAAGCTTGCCTAATCCTCAATGCAGAGTTCCTTTTTCCAACCCTCCCCCCACTTTTTTCCTGTTACTGTGAAATGGATGGAATGAAGGAGAGAAAACAACTAGCAAAAACAAATCTTTGAGTTAGCAATTTATCTCACATCTCAATTCTCTCCCTGGATTTTCTCAGCTTTTTGTTCACTTAAAGAATGTAAAATTTTTACAGAATCAGACAGATGACCTTTTTGTTTTTACTTCTTTCATATGGCTTTTAGGAACCTTTCAATGGCCATGAAAACATACCTCAGAACAATCGAGTTTTGCATTTGTTAGGCTTGTGACGAAATGATATTTATATAGATGACTCCTAAGAAATACCATATGTGGTACAAAACCTGAAAAAGGTATTACAAGAAAAGAAAATAGACCAATATTCCTCATGAATATAGAAATAAAAATCCTTAAAATATTAGCAAATTGAACCCAGCAATGTATAAAATGGAAAATACTAATACCTCATGACCAAATAGGGTTTATTCCAGGAAGGCAAGTTTGGGTCAACATTAAAAATGTAATCAGTATAATTCACCTATGAACAGAATAAAAGAGGAAAACCATACAATCATCTCAATGATTACAGAAAAGGCACTGGACAAAATTCAACACCCTCCCACAGTACAAAACCAGGAATATAAATTCTTTAATAAAGAGCATCTGCAAAAGAACATCCACACTTAACATCATATTTAATGGTAAAATATTAAAGCAAGGATGTCTGCTCTCACCATTTCTGTTCATCCTTGTTCTGTAGGTCCTAACCATGCAATCAGTCAAGAAAAGGCATAAAGATTAAAACACAAAGAGTCGTCATTCACAAATGACAAGATTGTTTTACATAGAAAAGCTTATGCACTCTACAAAAAAAAAAAATTCAATCACAACAAATAAGTGAATTTAGCCAGATCTTAACAAGTAAGTCCAGGGGCATGCTAGTGATTTAACTGGAAACAAATAAAACAATAACACTTCAGTAGCAGTGAAAAACATCAATCAAATTCCAAGAAATCTATACCAAGGGGCATGCTAGTGATTTAACTGGAAACAAATTTTTAAAACAATAACACTTCAGTAGCAGTGAAAAACATCAAATTCCTAGAAACAAATCTATACAAAGACTTTGCACTGAGGAGTACGAAAATTGCTGAGGAAAAAAAATAATGTTTAACCTAAATAAAGGCTTTCCTGGTGGCACAGTGGTTAAGAATCCACCTGCCAATGTAGGGGACACGGATTCGAGCCCTGGTCTGGGAAGATCCCACATGCCGTGGAGCAATTAAGCCCGTGCACCACAACTACTAAGCCTGAGCTCTGGAGCCTGCAAGCCATGACTACTGAGCCCACGTGCCACAACTACTGAAGCCTGCACACCTAGAGCCCGTGCTCTGCAGCAAGAAGCCACTGCAATGAGAAGCCTGCACACCGCGATGAAGAGTAGCCCCCACGCACAGCAACTAGAGAAAGCCCACGCACAGCAATGAAGACCCAATGCAGCCAAGAATAATTAATTAAACCTAAATAAAAAGACATCATATTCATGAATTGGAAAACTCAGTTATTGTTTAAGGTATCTTCTCCCCATATTGATTAATAGTTATGCAGTCCCTGACAAAATTCTATCAGGCTTAAAAAAAAAAAAAGAACAAAGACTGGTTGATTAAAATATATTAAAGTTTATGGGACTTGCCTCGTGGCTCATTGGTTAAGAATCTGCCTGCCAGTGCAGGGGACATGGGATCGATCCCTGGTCCGGGAAGATCCCACATGCCACAGAGCAGCTAAGCCCGTGCACCACAACTACTGAACCTACCCTCTAGAGCCGGTGAGCCACAACTACTGAAGCCCGTGCACTCTAGGGCCTGCATGCTGCAACTACTGAGCTCACATGCTGGGACTTCCCTGGTGGCACAGTGGTTAAGAATCCGCCTGACAATGCAGGGGACACGGGTTCGAGCCCTGCCTGGTGCAGGAAGATCCCACATGCCACGGAGCAACTAAGCTCATGCATCACAACTACTGAGCCTTCACTCTAGAGCCTGTGAGCCACAACTACTGAGCCCACGTACCTATAGCCCATGTTCTGCAACAACAAAAGCGACCACAATGAGAAGCCCATGCACCGCAACAAAGAGTAGCCCCCACTTGCTGCAACTAGAGGAAGCCTGTGCACAGCAACAAAGACCCAATGCAGCCAAAAATTAAAAAATAATAAAGTTTATGTAGATGTACAGTGACCTTAAAATAGCCAAACCAATCTTGAAACGGAAGAACAAGTTGGAAGACTTGCTCTTTCTGGTTTCAGGACTTACTGTAAAGCTACAGTAATCAAGACTATGATATTAGGATGAGAATAAATTAATACATCAATGGAACAGAATCAAGAGTACAGAAATAGACCTAAACATATATAATCAATTTTTTTTTTTTTTTTTTTTTTTTTGCGGTACGTGGGCCTCTCACTGTTGTGGCCTCTCCTGTTGTGGAGCACAGGCTCCGGACGTGCAGGCTCAGCGGCCATGGCTCATGGGCCTAGCCGCTCCGCGGCATGTGGGATCTTTCCAGACCGGGGCACGAACCCGTGTCCCCTGCATCAGCAGGCGGACTCTCAACCCCTGTGCCACCAGGGAAGTCCTATATAATCAAATTTTGACCACAGTGTCGAGTTAATACAGTGGGAAAGGGAGAGTATAACAGTTACTGGTGGAACAACTGAATATTAAATAAGATGAGCCTCAACCCTTAACTTTCCACACACGCACACAGGTGAATCATAGATCTAAATGTAAAGCCCAGAAACAAAAGCTGGCAGGGAGAAACATAGACTGTGTTTGACCCTGGAGTAGGTAAAGATTTTTTGGGGGTAGGACACAGAAGGCACCAACAAAGAAAGGAAAAAAAAGGATAAGTTGGACTTTATCAAAATTTTAAATTTATTCAAAAGTATTCTATATCTTAGGTCAGCTGGGAAGTACAAATTAAAAGCACAATGATACACCAGTTCACATCCACTAGAATGATTGAAAAAGACTAATATCAACAAATGCTGCCAAGAATATGAAGCCATTGCAACACTCCTAGTTTGTTGATGGAAGTGTAAAATGGAACAACCACTTTGGAAAACTGTTCATCAGTTTCTTATTAAAGTTAAACATTTACTAACCATACAACTCAGCAATACCACTCCTACATATTTACCTAAGAAAATAAAAATATGTTCACAAGAAAAGCTTGTACAAGAGTGTTGATAGGAGCCTTATTAAAAATAGCCCAAAACTGTAACCAAAATGGATAAAGTGGTGGATTCATACAATGGAAAACTACTCAACATTAGAAATAAACTAATGTATACAATAAGGAAACCTCAAAAGCATCATTAAATGAAAGCAGGTAAGAATACATTATGACTCTATGTTAAATATAAGAACAGCCATAATTAAAATGATGGAAGAATGAAAAAAGACAAGGTAACTTTCAGTGGTGATGGAAATGCTCTGCCTTGATTTGCATGATGGCTACATGGGTATACTCAGTTGTTAAAAATTCAAAGAGAAAACCCAAGATCTGTGTATTTCATTGTACATTAATTATACATCAATTTTTTTAAATACCTCGTTAAGTCAGACAACTGTCTGGAATAGTGAACTATCTCTGGTAGTGTTACAGATGGGCTGAGCACCATTGAAGACCTTACTTCATGAGACTGTTTTCAAAGGTCATCAGTGGAAGTTAATGGAGGAAAACTGATAGTGATATTCAGAGACATTTTTGCTTTTAACATGACACAGTCCATTTGACCAGTGGCTCTTAACCTCTTTTCTGCCCAAACCTAAAGCTAACAAGTTTCCATCAAAAATAGTGCTTTAGAATCACTGCCCTGGATATTTCAGTATGATCTGCTAACCAGAAGTGCCCCAGGAAGATTCTGTAAGATAGTCATAAACACAACATTTTGATGATATTCTCTTAAACTTGAATAAGTTTCATGGAGTTAATCCAGAGAAATGTGAATTAATGTTTGTTAACACAGGTTTTACAGGCTTCTTACAAAATGTCAAAAGAGCATTAAAGGTGACTATTCATTTGAATATTTTCATGTAGTGGTTGCATGATAGAATTAAATGTCTATGGACCCACAGTTCCCAAACTGTCATCTGAGATGCCCTGTGGCACCACTGTGAACTCAAGAGGCATTGTGGGACATTTATTTTTAATTTTTATTTATTTATTTATTTTGGCTGTGTTGGGTTGCTGTGTGTGGGCTTTCTCTAGTTGTGGTGTGCGGGCTTCTCATTGCAGTGGCTTCTCTTGTTGCGGAGCATGGGCTCTAGGCATGCAAACTTCAGTAGTTGCAGCACGCGGGCTCAGTAGTTGTGGTGCATGGGCTTAGTTGCTCTGCGGCATGTGGGATCTTCCTAGACCAGGGCTCGAACCCATGTCCCCTGCATTGGCAGGTGGATTCCTAACCACTGCACCACCAGGGAAGCCCCTGTGGGACATTTTAAATTTTCAAGGGAAACAGCAGTACCTGTCAGAACCACTGGAGATTATAGCCCAAGGTTGTTCAGTTTCAACATTAGATCATTACTTTAGAAGATGGTATTTATGAAGCTGGGTTTTCAGAAGTTGCTGTGATAAAAAGCAAATACCACCTGAAATTCTTTGTGGAAATGAGTTGGTAGTGTTCAATATGATTCCAAGATTTGGCAAGTTACATAGTGGCCAGCAGATGAACACAACCCCAATTAGTAATTATGATTTAAGGATGCAATAAAATTAATTTACATATTTTTAAAAAAGAAAATATTTGGATCTCAATGGTTACAAAGGGGCACTAAGTATCTTTTGGCAGGGGGTGTGGGGAGAGATAAGGGATGGGGCACCCTTTTAAAATTTCTGCAAAACTAAGGGCTCTGTGAAGTGAGAATGTAAGAACACTGATACCTTGTTCATTGGAAAGCAAAGAATGTTTCTGGACATATTTGGGCTTCTTATGCAAAATCATAAAGGAATACATAGGAATACCACCTCCCTATTGTGCTCTAATTTTCAGGAACACATCTAGGATTTTTAAATTATAAAAGGCTATTACAGGGATTTCCCTGGCAGTCCAGTGGTTAAGACTCCATGCTCCCAGTGCAGGGGGCAAAGGTTTGATACATGGTTGGGAAACTGAGATCCTGCATGCCGCATGGAGCAGCCAAAAAAAAAAAAAAAAAAAAAAGGCTATTACAGATAATTAAATTCCATAAATATGTGGCTGGTAGGGTGACCAGCCATCTTGGTTTGCTGGGACTAAGAGGTTTCCCAAGATGCAGGACTTTCAGTACTAAAATTGGGGAGTCCCCAGCAAACTAGGACAAGTTAGTCACTCTACTCCCTTCACTGAAAATAGTATGTGGACATTTTGGTTAGCTGCCTAATTTAGAACAAAATGACCTGCCTTGAATTTCACCTCCATTCTGCTGTTCCTTAGGAGCAAGATGTTAAATGCAGTGGTTCTCAAAACTAGCTGTACATTAGAGTCACAATGAGAGATTTTTAAAAAATGAATATCCATCCCTCACCTTCCCCATCATAATCTAATATAGTCTGGAGATATTTTTTTTAACTGAGTTTAAAACAGTTTTGAAAACTCAGACATTTCTGTGTTTTAACATTAGCCTCATCACCTATCTCCTGTACCACTTTAGACAAGCTACTTTCCTCTCCCAAGCTACCTCATTTGTAAAAATAGACACCTATCTCACCAGGTTTTTGTGAATATTAGAGACAGGAAATGCCTTGCACAGTGTCTGAAACATAGGAGCCCTTCTACTGGGACACAGACTAGCTTATCCTTGAACAATGAATTTTTAAATCATTTTTCTATGTATAATAGGAAAACCTAACTTTTTGAACTCTGAGTTATACAAAAGACTCAGGGAGTTATTTCTTTTAAGATAATAATTGTCCTACCACAATGTTAAAGGGAGGTTTAAAAATAGCACACACTTGAGAAAAATGATGGACTGGGCACATCCAAGATCTTGATGTCCCAGAGAAACATTGAAAAAATGAGGAACATTCACAACCAGCTTTTCCAGAACTCTGGAAAACAGTCAAAAGTTTATAGCAGCCAAGTAAACACTGAATCCAAAAAAAAAAAAAAAAAGGCAACTTTAAATGGTAGGAAGTCATCAAGATAGCAATATAGGACATGCCAGGCTTTGCTCCTGACTTCACTCCTCTTCACAAGTTGAACTAACAGCTATTCATAGACAAGACACTGCTGAGAAAATCTTAGAACACGGAGGTGAGGCTGAAGCACTGAAGCTTCAGTCTCTGAAGTACCACAGAGGCTGAGACAGACTGCATTAGAAGGGTAAGAGAAGCAACTGCATTCGGAGCACATTGCCCCTCCCCCAGGCAAGGGCAACACCATACCAAGAGGGTTCCACTGAGCCTACAATTCCTCCAATGGGAACAAAGAGCCCAGGGTGGACATCCAGCTCCCCCAGCATTGTTGGCTGCTTCTTGGGACTTCCACTCTGGCCTTACCTCACAGGGAAAGCATGGTGGGAACACCTGGAAAGCTGTGTAACCCAACAATGCTCGAGCAGAGATTACAGTAGGCAGAGCTAATCATCCACAGAGCAAAGCCAGGGACACCACTCAGCCAGGGAATTTGGGGTGAGTGTTAGCTTGATTCAAGACCACAAACAGAGCTTTTCCAGACTTGGAGCTTGTTCCCTCTCTCTGCCCAGGCAGAGGAGCTAATTCATAGCCTCACCCACTGCTGAGTATAGCTCCCAGCCCCTCTGAACCACAAATCCTAGCTGGAACACCTGGAAATCTGTAGCCCAGCAATAGACTCTGACAGGCACAGGTGATCATCTGCAAATCCAGTGGTCCCATTTGGCCAGGGAAATTGGCACATGGGTAGGCCTGAGTCAAGACCACAAATATCTTTGCCAACCTGGGATCTGATTATTCCACTCTGCCTGACAGGAAAATTAATTTGTAGCCTTGCCTACCCAACCAGGGAACTTAACCAGTGAACTTGGGAAGCTGCATAGGTTATCCAACAGCTCTGCTTACAGTGGCACTTGAACACAGAGCCAGCCTCTGGTTTCCCTGTCTGCAGAACAAAAGGAGTGGCCCCATCTGGCCAGGGAATTCAGTTTACAGTCTTGCCTGATTCAGGTCCCCCCAAATTAAACCATGCAGGACCTGGGACCTGTTCTATTGCCCTGCCAGATCAGGCAAGGCTAACTGCTGAGTATAGTACCCAGTCCTGATCATCTAGTAACCCTAACCAGAGAACCTATACAGCCTTGCTTGGGCAGGGAACTAAGCCAGCAGTCCTTTCCAACTGTTCTCAGCCAGCAGCACTCCCCCAACCTCAGATCTCAGGCTGTGACCTCACCACAAAATAGACCCTGATAGCGAGACCCACCTGCCCTAAGACATTATCAGTTGACAGGTCCAAAAACCCAAACTGAGCTGACTGCCAAGGCAAACCTAAAAAGTCTAGAACAGGAGACTGCTAACTCAGATGCACAGATACCAATGTAAAGAGTCCAGGATCACAATCAGGTAAACAGGACAGCACCAAAGGAACTAATAAAGTTCTAATAACTGACCCTAAAAAAATGGAGATCTATAAACTGTCAGAAAAAAAAATTCAGAATAATGCTGTTAAAGAAATTTAGTGAACTACAAGAACTAAAGGAAATTAGGGGGGAAAATACATGAAAAATAAGTACAAGAAAGAAATAGAAACCATCAAAAAACAAAGCCAAAGAAAATCCCCAGAAATCCTAGAGCTGAAAAATACAATGACTGAAGAAGTCAACAGAGAGCTTCAAAAGCAAACTCAACCATGCAGAAGAATCAATGACTTATAACACACTTGAAATTATCTAATCAGAGGAACAGCAAGAAAAAAAGAGTGAAAAAAAACCCTATGGGACTTATGTACACAATCAAAAGAAACAATACCTGCATTATAGGAATTCCAGAAGGAAAAGAGAAAGGGGAAAAGTATATTTAAAGCAACAATGGCTGAAAGCTTTCCTAACCTTGGGAGAGAAATGAGATTCATATCTATTCAGAGCCATAAGCCCCAAAGGACAACAACACAGAGATAAATTATAATTAAATTGTCAAATCAAAGACAAAGAATTTTGAAAGTAGAAAAAAAAAAGGAACATACAAGGGAACACCATAATAGTATCAGTGCATTTCTCACAGAAACGTTATCAAGCCAAGAGAGAATGAGATAATATTTTTAAAATATCAAACAAAAAAACTGTCAACCAGGAATTCTATACCTGGAAAAGCTGTCCTTCAGAAATGAAGGAGAGATAACTTTCTCAAACAAACAAAAGCTTAAGGACTTCATCAGCATTACCCTGCCTTACAAGAGAAGCTAAAGGGAGTACTTTGAATAGAACTAAAAAGACGCAAAACAAGGTAGTGTAAAACTCACTGGTGATGATATATAGTTAGATTCTGTAATATGGTATGGCGGTATGTAATTCACTTACAACTCTAGTTTAAAAGTTAAAAAAATAAACATAGTGAAAATAACCATAACTACAATAACCTGTTGTTGGCTGTTCAATATAAAAATATATATAGAAACTATAACATCAATAACCTAAAATATGAGGGGGAAAAGTCAAAGTGTAAATTGTAGGGATGCTATCAAAGTTGTTATCAGTTTAAAATAGGGTGTTATAATTTTAAGATTTTTATGTAGGCCTCATGATAACTACATGGGGGAAAACCTGTAGTGATTACACAAAAGATCAAGATAAAGAAGTGAAAAACTCTGATACCAAAAGACATCAAGCAAGAAAAACAAACAAACAACACACACACACACAAAAAAAAAAAACAGGAAAAGAAGGAAGGAGCAATGTATCTACAAAACAGCCAGACAGCCAGAACACAAACAATGAAAAGTCCATTGTAATTCCCACCTATCAATAATTACTTTAAACAAAAATAGATTACTTCTTCTGTCAAAAGACATTGAATGGCTGGAAGGATAAACAAAAAGACCCATTGATATGCTGCCTACAAGATACACACAGATTGAGCATGATGGGATGGAAAGGATATTCCAAGTAAATAATAATTTTTTTAAAAAGGCAGTAGCTGCTATACTTATTTCAGACCAAATAGATTTTAAACTAAAAATGGTAAAAGAGACAAAGAAGGTCATTTTATATTTATAAAGAGGTCAATCCATCAAGATATATAACAATTCTAAATATTTATGCACCCAACATCAGAGCAACTAAATATATAAAATAAAAACCAACAGAGCTAAAAGGAGAAGTAAACAACAATACAATAATAGTTGGGAATTTTAATACCTGACTCAATAATAGATCATCCAAACAAAGAATCAAAGAGAAAAGAGTGAATTTGAACAACAGAGACCAAATGAACCTAACAGACATATAGAACATTCTATCCAAAACAGCATATTCTTCTCAAGCACACAGGAACATTCTCTAGGATAGGCCATATATTAGGCCACAAAACAAGTCTAAGCAAATTCAAGAAGATGGAAGTCATACCAAGTACTTTCTTTGACCACAGTGGTATGAAACTAGAAATAAATAACAGGAGGAAACTGGAAAACTCACAAATACAGGGAAGTTAAACAACACTCTCCTGAACAACCAATGGATCAAATAAATTAAAGGAGAAATAAAAAAATTATCTTCAGACAAATGAAAATGGAAACACAATATGCCAAAATTTATGGGATGCAACAAAAGAAGTTATAAGAGGGAGGTTCATAGAAAAAAATACCTACACTGAGAAACAAGTAAGATCTCAAATAAACAACCTAACTCTACACCTCAAGGAACTAGACAAGGAAGAACAAACTGAGCCGAAAATTAGCAGAAGGAATGAAATAATAAAGATCAGAGCAGAAATAAATGAAATAGAGAACAGAAAAACAACAGAAAATATTAACAAAAGAGTTGGTTCTTTGAAAAGATAAACAAAATTGACAAAACTTTAGCTAACCAACCAAGGAAAAAAGAGAGAGGACTCAAACAACAAAATTATAAATGAAAAAGGAGACATTTAAAACTGATATAGCAGAAATACAAAGGATCATAATAAGCTACTATGAACAATTATATGCCAACAAACTGAAAAACCTTGAAATGGAAAAATTCTTAGAAACATGCAGCCTAACAAGACTGAATCGGGAAGAAATAGAAAATCTGAACAGACCAATTATTAGTAAGGAGATTGAATTAATAATCAAAAATCTCCCAAAGAAGAAAAGCCCAGGACCAGATGGCTTCCCTCATGAATTTTACCAGGCATTTAAACAGGAATTAATACTAATCCTTCTCAAGTTCTTCCCAAAATTGAAGAGGAGGAAATACTCTCAAGCTTATTTTATGAGGCCAGCATTACCCTGATACCAAAGCCAGGAAAGGACACTGCAAGTAAACTACAGGCCAATATCCCTGATGAATATGGATGCAAAAATTCTCAATAAAATACTAGCAAACTGAATTCAATAACACATTATAAGGATCATTCACCATGATCAAGTGGGATTTATTCCTGTAAGGATGGCTCAACATCCACAAAGGGATAAATGTGATATATCACATTAATAGAATTAAAGAAAAAATCATCTAAAGAGACACAGAAAAAGCATTTGAGAAAATTCAACATTTGTTGATGATAAAAACTTTTAGGAAATTAAGTACAGAAGAACCAAATAGCAACATAATAAGCCATATAGGACAAGACCACAGCTAACATCATACTCAATGGTGAAAGACTGAAAGCTTTTCCTCTAAGACCAGGAACAAGGAAAGATTGCCCACTCTCATCATTCCTCTTCAACAAAGTACTGGAAGTCCTAGCCAGAGGAATCAGGCAAGAAAAAGAAATAAAAGGCATCAGGATTGGAAAGAAAGAAGTAAAATTGACTATATTTGCAGATGACATGATTTTATAGTCCTAAAGATGCCCCCCCCAAAAAAGTATTCGATCTAATCAATAAATTTAGTGAAGTTGCAGGATACAAAATTAACAAACAAAAATCTGTGGTGTTTTTGTACAGTAACAACTATTATCTGAAAAAGAAATAAAGAAAACAATCCCCTTTACAATAGCATCAAAAACAATTAGAAAATCTTATGAATAAACTTAAGGAGGTAAAAGATCTCTCACTTAAGATGCTGAGAAAGAAACTGGAGAAGACGTAAGTAAATGGAAAGGTATCCCACGTTCATGGATTGGACAAATGAATACTGTTAAAATCCCCATACTACCCAAAGCCATCTATCAATCCAATGCAATACCTATTAAGCTTCCAATGGCATTTTTTACAGGAGGCAAAGCAATTCTGAGAAAGGAGAAGCAGGAAGCATCACACTTCCTGATTTCAAGCTATATTAAAAAGCTTAGTAACCAAAATGGTATGGTCCTGGCATAAAAACAAACACAAAGACTAATGCAACAGAACTGAGAACGCAGAAACAAATCCATGCATATATGTCAACTAATATTTGACAAGGCAGCCAAGAACACTCAACGGAGAAAAGACAGTCTCTTCAGTAAATGGTGCTGGGAAAATTGGATATTCACATGTAAAAGAATGAAATTAGACCCCTGTATTTCACCACTCACAAAAGTTAACATGAAATGGATTAAAGACTTAAATGTAAGACTGGAAACCTTCAAACTCCTAGAAGAAAACAGAAAAAAAGCCTCTTTACATGAGTCGTGGCGATGAATTTTTGGATATGACACCTAAAGCTCAAGAAACAAAATAAAAAATAAACAACTGAGACATCAAACTAAAAAACTTCTACAGAGCAAAAGAAATGATCAACATATGAAAAAACAGTCTATGCAATGGGAAAAAATATTTGCAAACCACTAGTCTGATAAGGGGTTAATATCCAAAATATATAAAGAACTCATACATTGCAACAGCAAAACAAATAATCCAATTTCAAATGGGCAAAGCACCTAAACTGACATTTTTCCAAAGAAGATATATGCCAACAGGTGCATGAAAATGTGCTCGGTATCACTAATCATTAGGGAAATGCAAATCAAAACCACAATGAGGGGCTTCCCTGGTGGCACAGTGGTTGAGAGTCTGCCTGCCGATGCAGGGGACACAGGTTCGTGCCCCAGTCCAGGAAGATCCCACATGCCGCAGAGCGGCTGGGCCTGTGAGACATGGCCAGGGCCTGCGCGTCTGGAGCCTGTGCTCCGCAACAGGAGAGGCCACAGCAGTGAGAGGCCCGTGTACTGAAACAAAACAAAACAAAACAAAACAAAAACCACAATGAGATATCACCTCACACTTACTAGAATGACTACCATCAAAAGGACATGTGGTAACAAATGCTGAGGAGGATGTGGAGAAAAGTGAACACTTGTGCAGTGTTTGTGGGAATATAAATTGGTGCAGTCACTATGGAAAATAGTATGCAGATTTCTCAAAAAATTAAAAATATAACTGCCATATGATCCAGAACTTCTACTCCTGGGTATATAGGCAAAGATATGAAAACACTATGTCAAAGAATTATCTACACCCTCAAGTTCATAGTAGCATTATTTACAATAGCCAAGGCATGGAAACAACCTAAGTGTCCATCGCCAGATAAATAGGTAAGTTATGGTATATTATTCTGCCATAAAAAATAAGGAAATCCTGCCATTCGCAACAAGGATGGATTTGAAGAGCATTATGCTAAGTGAAATAAGTCAGAGAAAGACAAATACTGTATGACCTCACTTATATGTAAAACTGAAACAAACCTCAAAAAGAGATCAGATTCATGGTTGCTATAGGCAGGGGGCAGGAGGTGGAGGAACTGGATGAAGGTAACCAAAAAGTACAACCTTCCAGTTATAAGATAAATAAGTACTGGGGATGAAATATACAACTCGATGACTATAGTTAACACTGCTGTATAGTATACTATAAAGTTGTTGAGAGTAGATTCTAAGTTCTCATCACAAGGAAAAATTTTTTTTCTTTTTGTATAAATATGAGATGATTGATATTAACTAAATTTATTGTGATAATCATTTCATAATATATGAAAGTAAAGCCATTAAGCTATATACCTTAAACTTACACAGTGCTCAAATATATCTCAATAAAACTAGAAAAATAATTTAACAAAAACAAATGTTAGGAAAACTTTGTGACATTTTTACTTGCCCTTCCCCCACCCCTCCTTGATGTGGCAGCTGTCTTGAAAATGACAGCTTCATTCTCAGTGTTGAACCTCAGTCCCTGTCTCTGGATGGTGCAGAGCAGACCTCATTCACAAATTATTGTATATGACTATATTCTAGCCTCTCTGGGGTTCCTTAAGGACTGAAGCAAAGCACTCATTTCTGTTTTGCCTAACTCGAAACTCGGGCCAGAATGTAAGGCAAACCAACAATCCACAAATGCCTGGGTCAAAAGATTAGAGTTGAGATACATGATAGACCATCTAAGAACTGGGAGAAAAAGCTGGGGGTGGGGAGTTACTTTGGGCAATTAGGATATTCAAAAGCATATATAGGGAAATTTAGAAAGCCACAAATGTACAGGGCAAGAAGCATGCTTTAAAAAGACCCAAAAGACCCTAAGCCTTCAATTCAGGCTACCTGTTAGGCTTAGTGCAAGCCTGGATTAGTGTCGAGGGAGTACCCTAGAAAAGTGACAACCTGCAAAAACTGGGAGAGGTGTGTTTGTTTTAGCTCCTGAATTTTAAGGAAACCTATCAAAACACTATCTAAAGACAAGGTAAGAAACAGATTTCAGTGATCACACACAAGGAATATATTCTTTGCAAAAATAATTTGAAAACATCATTAACCAAATGGACTACTACAGTCCAATAATCAAAATGAAGAAAACCCTAGGGAAGGAGGGCAAATCTGATTTCCAGAATCAATTAGAATATTTAAATGTCCAATTTTCAACAAAAATAATCACAATACATTCAAAGACACAGGAATGCATGGCCATCCAAAGGAACAAATTAAATAGAAACAATTGCTGCAGAAGTAGAGACATCAGAATTAACAAACAAAGACTTTAAATAACTGTCTTGAACATGCTCAAAGAGCTAAAGGAAAACATGGACAAAGAACAAAAGGAAATTTGAAAAGGGATATATGAACAAAATGAGAATATCAATAAAGACATAGAAATTATAAAAGGGAAAGAAACAAATTCTGAGGATGAAAAGTACAATAACTGACATTAAAAGAAAGCACTAGAGGAGTTCAACAACCTGTATAAGCAGGCAGAAAAAAGAATCAGCAAACTTAAAACAAAGACAATTACAATGATCATGCCTGTGGAGCAAAAAGAAAAAAAGAATGAAGAAAAGTGAACATGGTCTACAAAACTGATGGGACACCATCCAAAAGACCAACATGTGCATTATGAATGTCCCAGAAGAAGAAAGGAGCAGAAAGAATATTTGAAGAAAGTATGGCCAAACACATCCAAATTTGATGAAAGACATGAATCTGCAAATCCAAGAATCTCAATGTCCAAGCAGGATAAACTCAGAGGTGCACACCAAAACACATTATAATCAAACTGGCAAAAGACAAAATCAAAGAGAATCCTGAAAGCAGCAAAGGAGGAGAAACCCCTCATGATCAAAAGAATCTCAAAAAATTTAACAGACAATTCTCATCAGAAACCATGGAGGCCAGAAAGCAGTGGGATGAGATATTTAACCTGCTGAAAGAAAAGTAGTGTCAACCAAGAATTCCCTATTAGCAAAACTGGCCTTCAAAATTAGGGAGAGATAAAGACATTCCCAGATAAATGAAACCTGAGGCAGTTCATTGCTATTAGACTGTCCTACAAGAAATGCTAAAGGCATTTCACTTCAGGCAGAAGTGAAAGGACTCTAGGAAGTAACTTGAATCTACATCTATTTTGTGATGAAATAAAGACCTCCAGTAAAGGTAAATACATGGGAAAATATAGCTATTATTGTTGTAATTTTGTCTTGTAACTCTACTTTTTATCTCCTACAAGACTTAAAAGACAAATGCATACAAAACAATTATAAATCTATAATGCATACAAAATAATTATAAATCTATATTGTCAGGCACACAATATATGAAGATATAATTTGTGACATCAATAAAGGGAGAACAAAACTTTATAGGAGTAGTAATTTTGTATGCTATTGAATTCAAATTGGCATCAATTCAAATTAGACTGTATAATGTAGACTATAATTCCCACAGTAACCACAAAGAGAACATTTAACAATTACACATAAAAGGAAATGAGAAGGGAATCATAATCGTTCACCACAAAAAATCAACACAGAAGGAAACAGTAATGGAGAAAATGAGAAACAAAAAAGGTATAAGACATAAAGACAACAAATAAAATGGCAGAAGTTCTTCCTTATACTGATTTTTTTTTAAAGATTTTTTTTGACCTGGACAATTTTTTTTTAAGTCTTTATTGAATTTGTTACAATACTGCTTCTGTTTTATGTTTTGGTTTTTTGGCCACAAGGCATGTTGGATCCTAGCTCCCCAGCCAGGAATTGAACCCGCATCCTCTGCATTGGAAGGTGAATTATTAACCACTGGACTTCCAGGGGAGTCCCATACTAATTACTTTAAATGTAAATGGATTTAACTCTCCAAACAGAAGGCAAAGATTGGCCAAATGGATAAGAGAGAAATAAAAATAAATGATCCAGCTATATGCTGTCTATAAAAACTCACTTTAGCTCCAAAGACACAGATATGTTGAAAGTGAAAGGATAGAAAAAGACATTCTGTGCAAATAGTAACCAAAAGAGGATTGGAGTTGGTATACTAGTATTAGATAAAATAGACTGTAAGCCAAAAATTGTTTTAAGAAACAAAAATGTATATTACATATTGATAAAAAAGTCACTTCATCAAGAAGATATAATTTATGCACCAACAGAGCCCCCAAAATATATGAAGCAAACATTGACAGAATTAAAGAGAAAACTGGATAGATCTATAAGAATTGTTAGAAACTTCAATATTTCACTGTCAAAAAATGGATAAAACCTTTAGACAGAAGATCAATGAGGAAACAGAAGACTTGAATAACATTATAAACAAACTAGACCTAATGGACATATATAAAACACTCCACCCAACAACAATAAAATATACATTTCTCAAAGTCGCAAGGCACATTCTCCAGGATAGACCATATGTTAGGCCACAAAACAATTTTCAGTACATTTTAAAAGACTGAAATCATACTAAGTATCTTCTCTGACCACAATGGAATGAAGCTAGAAATCAATAGCAAAAGGAAAAGTGGAAAATTCACTGTGGCATACTAAATGTGGCAATTAAACAACACACTCTTTAAAAACCAATAGGTCAAAGAAGAAAGTATAAGGAAAAATTCAAAATATATGATCCAGCAATTCTACTCCAAGGTATGTATATATCTGGAGTATATATTTTCAAAATATTAAAAAAGCAACTCAAAGAGAAACTTGTATATCAGTGTTTAGTGCAGCATATTCATAATAACTTGGTTATTTTGGATGTGTTTGGCCATTCTTTCTTCAAATATTCTTTTTGCTCCTTTCTTTCTTCTTCTGGGACATTCATAATGCACATGTTGGTCTTTTGGATGGTGTCCCATCAGTTTTGTAGACTGTGTTCACTTTTCTTCATTCTTTTTTTCTTTTTGCTCCACAGGCATGATCATTGTAATTGTCTTTGTTTTAAGTTTGCTGATTCTTTTTTCTGCCTGCTTATACAGGTTGTTGAACTCCTCTAGTGCTTTCTTTTAATGTCAGTTATTGTACTTTTCATCCTCCGGTGGAAATAGCCCAAGTGTTCATCAACAGATGAATGGATAACAAAAATATGGCATACATATACAATAGAATATTATTTAGACATAAAAAGGAATGAAATTCTGAAACATGCTATAACATGGATGAATCCTGAAAATATATTAAACAAGCCAGGCACAAAAGAACAAATATTGTATGATTCCACTTATAAGAAGCAGAATAGGTAAATTCATATAGAAAGTGAGTAGATAAGAGCTTACCAGGAGCTGATGGGGAGAGAATAGGGAGTTATTACTTACTGGTTAGGGTTCCTCTCTGGAGTGATGAAAAAGTTTTGAAGATAATGGTGATGGCTGCGCAACATGAATGTAGTTAATGCCACTGAAGCTGTACATTTAAAAATGGTTAAAATGATAAATTTTATGTTATATATATTATTTAAACATTTTTAATAACAATTTTATTATGGTAAAATATACATATATATTACCACAATAAAAAGTTTAATGTATTAAGATTTGTTTTTTCTGAGGGAAAATTCACAAGAATTTTAAAGAGAATCTTACAGGGTAAAAATATGACTTGCTTTGTTGTTATGAGCACATGTACTTATGAGCCAATCATACATTTGCACAGCTTTAGATCTCAAAATGTACCATTCATCTGTCCTTCTACCAAGAAGACTGCAGAGTGTTTATCAAGGTAAAAAATGAACAAGCTTTAATGGTTCTCTTCTGACAAGTTAGACAGAAGAAAAATATAGGATATAGGTTGTTAAAATTTTACTTTGAGAGACTATCTCAGCAAGTAATCTAAATAAGTGTATGATGGTATATTCATTGCTTTTTGAAAATAGATGGCTGTGTAACTTTTAGTGAAAGAGCAAGGTAGCACTGAATGTTAAGAACCCCAAGGGTTAATATCTGAATATTTCTCTCAAAAGAAATCTATTACTGGGGAAATTTGCTAAATAGGTTAATTTGTCAGATGAATTATTCAAATAACCACTAGAATATACCACAGGGAAAAAGACAAACCCTCAAGGAAGGAGAAAACAGGACAAGATGCAAGTAGTACAAAATGTTGAGAAACATATGGATGAGATATAAAACCACAAGAGAGAACAGAACAAGAAACAAGCAGAACAAAATTTTGAAAGCTGAAAAAGCATATGGATGGACTGGCAGACTCAAGAAAGGCAAATCAAGCCAGCAGTGGAGAAAGATGAGAATCAACCCAGTTCACCTCTCACAATTGCCAGTCAGCAGATGCAGTACCTCAGGGGGTACTGGACAGAGGCTAAAATAATGAGAACCTGATGAAAACTATTTGGAGGTTATATTCCTGATATCCCTTTCCCAATTCCCCACCACTGCTTGTCTGGCCCTCGCCCACACCAGCTAAAATCCAGAGGTTTATTCTCTAGAGCAGCTAAAGCAGTTTTCTGGACTGCAGGCACTGGGTACTAAGTCAAAAGTGTATGTGTGGGAGTGGATGGACAGGATGGCCATAAAAATGAGAGTGCCAGAAATCCCGTTCTTCTCCAATATGGCAACTGGAACACTAGCAGACAGACCCTTAGCCTCCAGGAAGGAGATTGGAAACCTCTACTCTGGAGAATCTGACCAAAGCAAGATATTCATGTGGAGGAGGGGACTCCCAAAAAAAGCCCACCCAGATAACCCTAAAGCAAACCCCTTCCACAAGTCCAAGGCTTCTAATCAGCTTTACAGTCCACTATATGTCTACCATAAGTAGACAGCCAAGGATTGCCAGATGTCCTAGAAAAGCCTAAAACATAGAAAAAGAAATAAATACATGAGAAGAAATTTGGAGTTAACAGATTCTACAGAAAAACAATTTTCAAAAGAAAGAACACAGGGACTTCCCTGGTGGTCCAGTGGTAAAAAATCCACCTTCCAATGCAGGGGACGTGGGTTCAATCCCTGCTAAGGGAACTAAGATCCCACATGCCACGGGGCAACTAAGCCCGTGCTCCACAACTACTGAGCTCATGTGCCTTAATGAGAGAGTCCGCATACCACAAACTACAGAGCCCACGCACCACAACTATGGAGTCCACAGGCTCTGGACACTGTGCCACAACTAGAGAGAAGCCCACACACTGCCAACGAAAGATCCGCATGTCTCAATGAAGATCCCGTGTGCTACAACTAAGACCCAACACAGCCAAAAAAAATAAAGATAAATAAATATTAAAAACAAATACAAACACTATCACAAACATCCTCAATGGTAACAGAACAAATCCATAGACAAGAATATAAAATAAGAACCGAGTACTATATAAGAAAAGGAACATTCAGAAATCATAAAGGGATCTTGAGATCTAAAAATATAGCAGAGTTGGAAGACTGAATCAAAGAGCTAAAGAAGAGATGGAGAGAGGGTAGGAAAACAGAGATCCAATCCAATATCAAAATATCAGTTCCAGAAAGAGAGAAGCAGAGGAGAGGAAATCAATGAACACTGAAAGTTTCCCAGAACTGAAAGATATGAGCTACCACATGGAAAGGGTTCATCAAACACCTAAGATAATGAATAAAAATGGACCCACACCAAGGCACGTCGCTGCGAAATTGCACTACCCTGAGAACCAAGGTATTCTACAAAGCTTTCAAGTCACATTCAAAGAGCAGAAATCAAAATGGTTTTGGATTTCTCAACACAACTGGAAATAAGACAATGAAGCAATACCTCCAAAATTCTGAAGGATTATCTCCCACCCAGAATTTTATAAAATATCAATCAAATATGATAGATATGCAAGGTCAAAAAATTTACCTATATATTGATACTTTCTCTAGAAGCTAACAAAGGGTGTGCTTCACCAAAATGGAAAACAATAAAGCCAATAAAATGGAAAACAAAAAATCCAGAAAACAGATCAGCACAGGAGTAAATGCACATCCCAAAAGCTTAGGCACAAGAACATAGATTTAAGCAGAATGATTCAAGAGACAGGTTAATTGTTACCCTCATCAAGATCAGTGCTAGTACTATACTCTTTAAAACTTGAGGAACAGCATGCCCAGGTGAAACTGGTCCTAATTATCTGTAGGTTGGTCTTTACCATGTATGATTACATGCCAGCTTTCCATTAGATCTCAGCTACAAGGATCAGCAAAGACACTCACATCACCCTATGGAAGTACTGTCTTGACCTACTCCTTTGAGCTAGAATTTAATTCCTCATGGACTGAGAACCAGTAAATACAAAGAAGTCTACTCCCTCCGACCACATTTTTGTCAGACATCTATTATGCAGTCCACACTACAGGCCCTTCCAGATACCCTCTGGTAAGCCTTCTATTTAGCAGGACTCACTCATGACCTTAGCGATGAACTTCCTCAAAAGTGACTTTTGTAAACTCTCATGGAAGCTGAAGTCAGACTATGACCCAAAGACTTCGTTATGCTCTCCCTGAAGCTTTCATGTAATAATGACAATGTTGTCCTTTTATACCTGCCAACAGGTTTTTCAAAAGTAAATATATTGTTTAAGAGTGTATGTGTATGTAATAAAATAAAAGAAATGCAAAGGAATTATTAACACAAAGTCAGGATAGTGCCTACATCTGGAAGAGGGGAGGGATGCAATTACAACACACAAGAGTCTCCTTAGATTCTAGTAAATGCTCTATTTCTTGACCTTCTTAGATATTACAAATGTTTTACTTCTTAACCTGATGGTGGGTATATGAATGCTCATTTTATTATTACTCTTTAAATCATACACTTTTTGAATTTATAATTTACTTCACAAATTTAAAAAATCATCCTATCCACTTCCTTGCTCAGATTCCAAGCTCAATGAAGACCATTCTGGCAACAGTTTGACTCTATTGTAGCTTTGCCTCCATTAACAGAATGCACACCAGACCACTTGGCATGTACATTTTTCTTTTTAAAGTAATATACTGGTGCGCTAATTTTTAAAATAATATTCATAAAATAATGAATGTTTGGTTGATTTAATGACTATGTCCTTATATATGAGATTAAATTGGTTTCTAAGTAAATTCTCTGAGAGTCAGTATATCCTCTGCAAGTAACCAAACTCATTCTCAGATCAGGAATTTTTCGATGCTTCAATTTCATCCCATATTGCAGCTTCAGTTTTTGAAGTGTCATATTCCCTCATCATATCAAACTCAAGCCATGGCTGACTCCACTTCTGGGCTTCTTTCATTTGCTCTTCAGTTAAACAAAGGTCAAATCTGATCCCCTTAATATTAAATTTTGGACGTTCCCAGCGTTTGGACCACGGCTTGGGCTTCATTTTTACTTTCAGCTAAGGAAGAGATAAGGAAAGGAACAAATTAGGCTGATAGTTGCAAGCAAAAATTCTTCTAAAAGTTTTCTTTAAGATGATTCTTAGTTTATACTTGAACTTCCAGTTCCAAATGTACAACTTATACCTGATTAACATGAACTTCTTGGCTAGGTTCTTGTGCTATTGGCTTCATATTCATATCAAAAGTGCTGTATTCAGGAAGGGCATCTCGCAAGTATAGCAAGCTATCATCCAGCCGTTTCTGTAATTTGACTACTTGGATCTCCTGGATTCGAGGATTATAAAGTTCAAAGCAAATCTCAACACCTAAAAGAGAAGAAAACATATTCTTATAATCTAAATTCAGATTCCTGAATATGCCTCATATTATAAAAAAGCTATTTCAGGGCTTCCCTGGTGGTGCAGGGGTTGAGAGCCCGCCTGCCGATGCAGGGGACACGGGTTCATGCCCCGGTCCGGGAGGATCCCACATGCCACAGAGTGGCTGGGCCCGTGAGCCATGGCCGGTGAGCTTGCACATCCGGAGCCTGTGCTCCGCAATGGGAGAGGCCACAACAGTGAGAGGCCCGCATACTGCAAAAAAAAAAAAATTAAAAAAAAAAAAAAAAAAAAAAAGCTATTTCATGAAGGAATTAGCTCAGGGTTTTGCATGTAGGAAATATGATATAAATTTGTAATCTTTAAAATGAAGATTATTGAAAGAAACAGAAATGAACAAATCCATGTAGATTAAAAAATGAGAAAACCTTAATTAGAATAATAAAGTCTAAAGAAAACTGTCTTCTATAAATATATTGAGCCATTTATTTCTTTGATTTTGATAGTATTAAATTAGTTGGAAGTTTGAATAAATTCTTCACTTTGTTATGTTCTTGTTTATTTCCCAATTACTTAAATAAAACTCTATCTTCTATATTTTGACTCTATCTTCTACATTTTGAGCAACAGAATTAATGATGCAAAAAGAGTAAGCACATTTTTAAGTTCTAACTTGATTTAGAAGTCCTCTTAAGATGGCCTAGGTTTGTTAACACTCTGGAGCCCTCCATAGGAGAAACAGTTTTGAGTGTTTCCAATATGCTGACATAAAAGGTTAATATATATCATCTGTATCATCAAACATTTAAAGGGAAGAGTGTATTCTGAGGTTTCCTGGAATAATCCCAAGAGAAATATAAATAGTAAAACATATGATCAACGTCAACATCAAGTGTTTAATATCAGGATTTAATCCAGTATCCACTGTACATCTATTCTGTTATAGGCACTGATTTAGGAGTTGTGCCTATAGCAAAATCAAAATAGGTAAAATCCTTCTCTTCTCATAAAGCCTACATTCCAGTGGACGACAAACAATAAATAAACCAACAAGGTACTTTCATATAGTGAAGACAATACAGGGTGATGACATTGTGACTGGGGAGGGGGCAAATTTATGTATGTATGTATGTATGTATGTATGTATGCATGCATGCATGCATGCCACACCGCACGGCTTGCGGGATCTTAGTTCCCTGACCAGGAATCGAACTTGGGCCCCTGGCAATGAGAGCACCGGGTCCTAGCCAGTGGACCACCAGGGAATTCCCAGGGGCAACTTTAAATAGTATAGTCAGGGAAAGCCTCTCTGAAAAGATAACATTTAAGCTGATACTGTAAAGAGCCAAGAATGCTCCAGGTAGAAAGAACAGCAAATGCAGAGGCTCTGGGGTCTTAATAAACCTGCCATGTTGGAAAAACTAGAAAAAGGTCCATTTGGCTGGAGCATAGTAACTTGGTGGGCCAGGAAAGTAAGCCAGAGATACTGCACAGTTGCAGGCAGGAGATGATGGTGGCATGGACAAGAGTGGTAGCAATGGAGATGGAGAAACAGGCAAAATTGGGATAAAATTTTTGGAAATTGAGCCATGAAAACTTGCTGATTGACTGGATGTGTGAAAGAGAATAACTAAAAATAGCTCCTGTTTTGGGTTTAAATAAATGGGTGTGGAGTGGTACAACTTATGGAAATAGAAAAAACTGTTAAAAGAACACATTGTGAAGGAAACAAAGAGTTCTGTTTTGAACTTGTTTTATGCTTATAAGATGCCCAAATGGAGATATCAAAATAGGTAGTTGTATGTGCAAATTTGAAACAAGGAAAGGGTCAGTCCTTGACACATAAATCTGGGAAGTTAATACCACATGGATGGTATTTAAAGCCAATGGACTAGAAAGAATCATCAAAGTAGAAAGTATCAATGGGGAAGGTACAGGCAGGTCACAAACAGTCAAAATGTTAATGGTAGAAAATAGCAAGAGAGAACTAATACTTTTGAGTATTCTGTGTCCAGTACTTCATATAGAACATCACAATAAACTGACCACAACCCTGGGAAGTAGAAACTATTATCTCAATTTTAAAGAAAAAAATCATCTCAGGTCTATCACACCTTTGCTCCTCCCTTTCTATTACAAGATTTCTCCAAGTACACAAACTGACTGGAGGTCCAAGTTTCTGTAATCAAGTTCTGCTGAGTTCCTACATGCACAGCACCACAGGTCATTAAAGGATAAGGAAGACAGCAACGATTCTCACATGTTCAATTTCTTTCAATATACTACTTCACTGTTGGGGACCATGAAGCACACAATTTTAAGTATGAAAAATGTACTGTTCCTGCCAATTTTTTTGGTCTTTATTTCTTAAAAAAAATTTTTTTTAGCTTTATTCATATTTATTTTATTGAAGTATAGTTGCAATATAATATTATATGTTAGAAGTATGTAACATAGTGATTCACAACTTTTAAAAGTTATACCCCATTGATAGTTACTATAAAATATTGGCTATATTCCCCATGTTGTACAATATATCCTTGTAGCTTATTTTATACATAACAGTTTGTACCTCTTAATCCCCTACCCCTATATCGCCCCTCTCCTCTTCCCTCTCCCCACTGGCAACCAATGGTTTGTTCTCTATTTCTGTGAGTCTGCTTCTTTTTTGTTAAATTCACTACTTTGTTGTATTCTTAGGTTCCACATAGAAGTCATAACATACAGTACTGGTCTTTCTCCATCTGACTTATTTCACTTAGCATAAAACCCTCCAAGTCCATCCATGTTCCTGCCATTTTGATTCATAATTTTTCTAGAATTTTACCACTTGTTCCCCTATCTTATTGGCATAGCAAATGTAATTTTGCGTTTTAAAAAATTCCTCCAATTCTTATAAAACTAATAATTGTGGTGACTGTTGTAATATAAAGCAAAATGTGGGCCATTCATTTTAGGAGAAAGTTAACTTGCAAGGACATCATTATGCTTATCTTAATGTTTTCAAGGGTTATTTGCTCCTAAAATGAATGTCCCCGTACTGCTTTATAGTCACTTGTTTCCTCCTTTGATGTTGCCATGATTTGGAAAGTCTACTTCTAATGGTTGTTGTCCCTGTAACAAAAGAAGCCTTCAGGGGCTTCCCTGGTGGCGCAGTGGTTGAGAATCCGCCTGCCGATGCAGGGGACACGGGTTCGTGCCCCGGTCCGGGAAGATCCCACATGCCACGGAGCGGCTGGGCCCGTGAGCCATGGCCGCTGAGCCTGCGTGTCCGGAGCCTGTGCTCCGCAACAGGAGAGGCCACAACAGTGAGAGGCCCACGTACCACACACAAAAAAATGAATAAATAAAATAAAATAAAAAAGAAGCCTTCAGGAGAAAGCAAAGCACCAACTGTATTTACTCAGCAACCTCAATTCTCATACCATTCTTAGGCCACAGGCTCCATGTCATCCCTCCAAGCTCCCTTTCACTTTCAAGTTCCAGATGTCTTCACCCAGGATGCAGAAAATAAAAAAGACTCCTGAGATAACATTTTCCAGAAAATCGAAATAATGAAATGAAACCTACCTTGTCCTTCAATAGTATTCCTAAGGATAAAAGTAGCTCCAAGTCCTGTTCCTGATCTCTGGATGCAAATTCCCAGAAACTGGCTGGTTTTTCCGCTGGCATATGGGTCAGCAGTAGTAACACGAAGAATGCTTCCTCCAAATTCAAAAGAAAAGTGAACTTTTACATGAGACGCAGAATCAAACAACAGCATTTCCAGGTAACTTCAAACTTCTTAAATATTTTAATATACTATTATGAATAAGTACCTCATATGGGCAAAACACAGATAGGTGAAAAACAATTTTCTCCTTGTCGAGAAAAACTAACCCTCCAACCACTAATAATAAAAGCATCCAGCTCTTACTGACCAACATAGAACTCTGGAATGTGGAGTATTTTTCTCCTTTCTAACATATCTTTTCTTTCTATGTGAAATTTCAGAGGATTTGTTCTTCCCCTTGGAGGAATGAATTCAGGACTCAAGAACCTGTGAAAAATATAGAGTAAAATAAATTAAAAGCAAACTTAAAAGACCACTAAAAGAGAAACCATTGCTTTACCAAAAAAAGTGAAAGATTAGGATGCTGACATGTTTTATTCTTCCTTCTCTAAATAAGAAAAGTCCATCTTATTTCTAAAATTGTTGTCAATTCTCATGAAAATAGCTAACAATTTCTGAGTACTCACCCGTCATTGTGTTAAAAGCTTTATTAAACATCTATAGCATAACTTAATCCCTATAACAACAAGGTGAGTTTGGTGTCATCATCTACTTTTCACAGATGAAGAAAATGAAGCTTGGAGATGGTAAACAACAGACCTACTACTACATTAGCTATAAATTTATCAAGCCAAGATTAACAGACTTATTACTACATTAGCTATAAACTTATCATGTCTGTCAGATTCCAAAGCCTGTGACCCACAGGCCTCACTCTGAGTTGTACATGTTATAGTAAATTATGTTGGAAAAGATATAAACATATAAATCATCAATTGTAAACTAACTTTAAAAATAATCTCCCTATTAGCAAACTGATTTTAAAGTCATTATAAATATCTAATCTGTAGAAAAGTATAAATGACATTACAATGAAAATATATGTCCCTATCACCCATCTCAAGGAATAAATTAACAATGTAGTTGATGCCCCTGTGCACCCCTCCCTACCCCCACAGTTAATTACTGTGGGGTAATTAACTAAATTTGGTGTGATGATTATTCCTATGAATTTCTTCCTTTTCCTCAATTTCCTACTTTAAAATGTTTCAAACCTACCAAAAAGATGAAATAGTAATACAATGAACACCCATATATACTTCACCTAATTTCACCTACTGCCAACATTTTGCCGTATTTGCTTTATATGTACATATAATTTTTCTCCAGAACCATTTGAAAATGTCAAACAGCAAGGCATTTCATCCCTCAAACTTTAGAAGGCTTCTGCTAAGAATAAGGACTTTCTCTTACATTTATCACAATACCTTTATGACACCTAAGAACTTCAGCATTAATTCAGTAGTATAATCTAATACAGTTCACATTTAAATGTACCTAATTGGTCCTGGAAAAGGTCTTTTATAGCTGTTTGTTGCTCAATCCAAGCTACAATCAAGCTTCACATATTATATCTGGTTGTTAGTCTCTTAAACTAGTACACTTCCCTATATTTGTATTTTTGTAACATTGAGTTTTTTGAAGAGTCAAAGCTGATCATCTTATAAACCATCCCTGGATCTGAATTTGTTTACTGTTTCCACATGCCTAGACCAAGGATATACATTTTTGGTAAAAATATTACAGAGGTGATGATGTGATCTTCTTATTCCATCACATCAGGAGACACATAATGTCAGCTTGAACGGCTATTGGGAAAACTAGGTTTGATTGCTCCGTGAAAGCAGAGAATTTCCCCTGTATATTTTTTTATACTTTACATATGTATGTATGTCTGGGCAATACAAAAATGCTATCAGACTTTTCAATTCTTCTGCAGGTTGCTTTTTTCACACATCATAGTTGAAGTTCATCCATGTTAACTCTAGTTCATTCATGTTTCATGCTGTATAATAGTCCATTATGAGAATGTATTTGCTCATTCACCTACTGAAGGATATCTAGGCTGCTTCTAAACTTTTATTACAAACATTACTTTTGTGTTCATTTTTGTACATGTCTCCTTGTACATATTACTTTCCTTAAGTTGTATACTGTCTGGGTGGGAAGGTATAGACAACCTCAAACTTACTAAATTTTGTCAAATTGTTTCCCAAAGTAGTTACTCCCATTTAACTGAATTATATTGTGTTGCCATTTAAGAGAAATATTCCTTTCCACCTTAAAAAAAAGTTGTACCGAGAAATCTTTTCTGAATCTCTAGGTTCCATAAATTCAAGTTTATTTCAACTTAGAACCACAGGATATTTTAAAAATTAAACACAAATACATATGCAGAGATAATCAAATCGACAATATAGAGCCCTTTCATAAAGCCTAAATCACACCAATTTTCCCCCCTAAAATTTGCTTTTTATAAGGTTGTTATACAATTCTACAGAAACACTTTCTGCAAATCCTAGATCATCTAAATTTACACGTACCTACAAAGTTACCACTGCCTGCTTAAGTGAACCAGGCTTTGAAGAGCAAATTTCAGAAACAAATTAGTAGAAATTTTTACCACCGTATCGCTTTTTCAGGGACACTAAAACACAGTTAGTTGGGAAACTAAAACAGGGTGAGGGGCTTCCCTGGTGGCGCAGTGGTTGCGCGTCCGCCTGCCGATGCAGGGGAACCGGGTTCGCGCCCCGGTCTGGGAGGATCCCACATGCCGCGGAGCGGCGCGGCCCGTGAGCCATGGCCGCTGAGCCTGCGCATCCGGAGCCTGTGCTCCGCAACGGGAGAGGCCACAACAGAGGGAGGCCCGCATACCACAAAAAAAAAAAAAAAAAACAGGGTGAGTTCTGGCCAATCCATTTCACCTAGGGAGAAAAGATCCGTTCCTTAACGTCAACAGGTAAAATACAATGTATTTCACAGAAAAATTCTCGATATGGGCCAAAGAGCTTCAAATCTGGGGCATCCCTACTTGAAATCCTGATCTAATATGACTGCAGAGAAAGTTCAATGCCGGCTTGGGAGAAGCGAGGAAGGCAAACCTGAGTTGGGTGCGCTTCACGCATTCATGAATCCTGCACACAAGCTCTTACCTGGGAGTTCCAGACCCCAGGATAAGACCCGTTTCAGACCTCGGAAGCAACTACAGATTCTAGAGCGCACAGACCCAAAAGGCAGGAATCGCGTCCAGGTCCGGGCTCTCACCTGCTTTCCCGGTGCTGGGGACGGCGCTTGTCCACGATAACCGGTTTCGGCGGTGGCTGGAACGCGCCGGGCTCAGAAGGTCCAGTGATCTGCCGCCAGTTCTGCCCCGCGAGGGCCTCTGCGGGAGCGCACCAGCGGTCAAGACTGCTCGCGCCAGCCCAGAGCTCCCGCGAAACCTTGCAATCGCCCCCAATGCGCGGTCCCACGAGAGGCCTCCTCCCACGTCGCCCCTGACTTCCAGAATCGCCTCCCCCTAGCCTGACCCTAAGCTCCTTCTGTCCCCGGCTAGCAAGCCCCGCTGCACTTACGGCAGGCGACAGAGGCCGGCGCAGGGCGCAGAGCCCACGTGCATCGATAGCTCCAGCCCAGCGCCATTGTAGCCCGGCAGCCCCTGGCAATAGACGCCGCCATGCTTGCTTCCCTCACTCGAGACTACAACTCCCAGTAATCAGTGCGACAAGGTCGCGGTCACCTGAGTCAGATGGCGCCTGCTAAGGGACAAAATAGCCAAGTCTTTCTCCACCCACCCCACCCCCACTCCCCACAAGGGCCCGGATATCTAAGGGAAAGTGCACTGTATTTCTCTAGTTCTCCGCAGGTGCCAAGTTATATCCCTCTACGGGAGTGTTCTCTCAGCCTAGATAGATTTCCTCCCTCTTTGAATCAACTCTATCTTCAATTTCTCAGGCAAGACTTCAGTATGTCAAAATTCTCATTATAGGCTCTCATTCTTCCATTAGCAGCTCTGATGTCATTTGCAATTTTAATTTTTAATTTAACTTAATTTTTAATTACTTGTGTAATTATTGGATTAGCGTCTAACTCCGCCATTATACTGTAAGCTCCTGAGGGCATGGAGTTTGTCTTTTGCTCACCATTTTCTCTCAGCATCTAGCTGGTCCTCACTTTGTTGAACGCAAAAAAAGGAAAAGAAAATGGTTCCTGACAGAAGCGGTGGCACAAAGTCCCTGAGACTACAGAGAGCATTACTCCCTTGAGGAGCTAAACTTGAGTTTGGGCTGAGCAACTGTAGGTAGGGATTATATTACCCTGAAAACTGGGTTTGCCTTTTGTTGGGTGTCGAGACAAGAGACACCACCAAGCCAATATCAGGAGAAGGAAGGATGTATTACTTACAGCAAGTAAGGGGAACACATGGGATCTTTCCCAAAGCAGTGCCTCCCTGCACAGCAAATCTGAGGAAATCTTAAGCTAAGTGTACATGCATATTCATGAAGGGGGTTGGACCATATAATGCATATTCATGAAGGGGCTTGTAAAGGAGAATCCAGCATAGAATGTTGCAGCTAAAAGCTAGCTAAAGCAGTTTTAGTCTCCATTATTTTATGCTCTACTCATTTTCTTTCACCTGCCTCCCACAAGTGATTTCTTTTCCTAGTTAATTGCTTTTACAAATGATTACTTATTAATTAGTGTTATATTGTGCACCTGGTATTTTTCCTCCTTTGAAACACTCCCTAACACTCCCTTCCATTGTGAGCATTCTTCTGCTGTGGAAGGGGGACCCCTTCCAGGGCTCTTGTCTAACACTCAGAAATGAATTGTGGAGGAGGCAGGTGCTGATGAAGCAAGAAACTTTATTGAGAAGGGGCACCTGGGCAGAGAGCAGCAGAGCAAGGGAACCCAGGAGAGTACTCTGCCACATGTCTTGCAGTCTCAGGTTTTATGGTAATGGGGTTAGTTTCTGGGTTGTCTCTGGCCAATCACTGTAACTCAGGGTCCTTCTTGGTGGCACATGCATCATTCAGCCAAGATGGATTTCAGTGAGAAGGATTCTGGGAGGTTGGTAGGACTTATGGACTGGAGTCTCCTCTCTCCTTTTGACGGTTCCCAAATTCTTCCAGTTGGTGATAGCTTGTTAGTTCCGCATTCCTTACCAGGACCTCCTGTTGTAAGATAACGTATGCAAGTGGTTACTATTGTGCCTGGCCAGGGTGGGTAGTTTCGGTCAATGGTTCCCCTAACAACTCCCCACTGAGAGACTTCATACTCAAGATACTTCTTGGGAATTGGGGCAGAGGTTTCTTTCTTCTGTAACTACTTCCTGCTGAGAGTGGGCGTAGTCCTGCCCAGTAGAGTAGAAGTCTCTCTCTACCTGATCTAAATCAAGTTATCCCATATCTGGAAACGGCTTCCACCCTTGTAGTAACAACAGTTTGTCCTGAAACTTTTGGACCCTGTAGGAGATAAACTTCGTAAGCAGTTGAAACACACAGGGGCCAAACAGGATTGCCATCACTGGGCCCAGAAAAGGAAGGCAAAATTTGGGGTGAGGGCTGCAGGGTGTGTGACTTTCTTCTGATTGGTTGGTAGTGAGGTAACAGGGTGATGCTCCAGGAATCTTGCACTCAGCCTGAAGTTACCATCCTCCACTTGGTTGGGGGCCCCAGTTTTGCAGAAGAACTCAAAGATATTGTTATGTATACTACTTGAGGAGGAACCAAGACCCTGCCCCAAGGCTGCATTTTTTTTTCTTGAATGCTCCTCCTTTCTGCATTCCCTCCCTTCCCTGATTAGTAATGGTTTGAATCTGCCCTTTGGAACTCACGGAAGGTCAAGGAAGCTGAATGAAGCCTATTTCTTAAGAACAAGAAACAAGAGACACAGAAAGCTTTTTGTATCCAAGGGGCCTCACAGGGTCCTGCTCAGTTTCAAGATCACAAAATGGCATAAGCCCAAAATGTCTTCGCCTATGTCAAAAAGCTGTAACTGGTTCTTTTCCTCTGGGGACCCCCTACCCTATCTGCTTCCAATAGGTGACAGAGATGAAAATTAAAAAGGTAAGTTGTAAGTCTTGTTAAGAAATTTGAAATTTGTACTCTCAGCAATGGTGTGCCACTGAAAGGATTTCACACTCAGAGTTTTCGTGGTCCGAATGCAGGTTGGAAAAGAATTTCTAGACACAAGGCAGAATGAAAAGAAGATAGAATTTATTAGAGGGAAGGGTCACTTCCAGAACAGCGGGCCAAATTCCTGATAGCCAGGGGGAGTTGACCCTGAGCAAGGGTTTCTGGTCTGTTTTTATAGCCAGGGAATAAGAGAACCTGGGAGTCATCTGCTGATTGGGCAGGCTATGTATACTTACAGTGTGCAGAGCGTGAGAAGAATGGGACAAATACCTTTCCTTATTTGGCATGGGAAAGGGACAGGGCATGCTGCTTGGGAGGGCTCTGGGACATTGTAATGGTTGCAATGTGACATAGTGATAAGACTCCTGTAACTCTTTGTTCCAGCAATATTGGTCCTTTGACTTTATCTTGTTCTTTGTCCTTGGAGCATCACAAGAGTGAGATGATTACTTAGTTACTTATTGGTCATTCCAGGTGAATTAATGTCCCAAAGTACCTCAAACTCAATGTGTCCATATTGAATACACTATGTTCACCTCCAAACTTCCTCCCCAGTATTAACTATCTCAAGGAATGGTTTCAAAATCCAATCTGTTGCTTAAAGCCAAAAATCTCATTGTCATTTCTGGTTCCTTTATGTCTCTCCCTAGGAAAAGTTGCTAAAACTACACCTGGCACCATCAACTATCTCAAATATCTTAAACTTTCTCATCCTCCCATCCACATTGCTAATCCAGGTTACCATTCTTTCTCCTCAGGATCACTGAAAACCACTGCAACTGTCTTCTCATTGGTCTTCCTGCCTCCAGTTCCCTTCAGTCGTTCTCCACATAAAAACCAAAAAGGTGCCTCAGAAATGCATACCTAGTCCTTGTTTTTTCCCAGTTTAAAGCCTTCCACAGTTTTCAGTTGACAGATAAAAAATCAAATTCTCAAAGAAAGCGAGCCATGTTCTGAGGACAGAATTCAAAGTACTGTGAGGAGGGACAAAGTCTTTTAACTCCAGCTTCCTTGATTAGAACAGAATTTAACTTATAATAGCAAGGAATTACACAACCAAAGTTTCAGATTAGTTAATTTTAGGCTCTCTCTGCCCACCCAAAAAGGATACTTCAAAACTTTAAGAGAAGTAAAAAGGGAGGAGAGACAAAGATAATTACGACTGGTAGCCATGATCAGAGATCAGGCTTGTCTTATTCACTTGCATTTTACCTCAGAAGATAAAGATGGAGAGATGGGCTAGGGCCACTGGTCCTAGAGAGATTAGCAGATTGAGCTGCTACAGAAGAACGGGAGGGTGGGAGTTGGAGGAATATATGATGTGTGGGCAGAATCCCATGCCTACTTTTAGGCATATGGGAAGATAGATGGGGAAATCACTGTAGCATACCAACTATGGAAAGAGATGGCTGCAGGGATCAGCCCTAGTCTACCCAGAATTATTTTTACTAGAAAACTGAATTTCACTAAGATTTGAGGAATACTAGCTTGAGAAGTATGTTTTATCTGAAGGAAAATATTCATAAAATGTAATGACTTAGACTTCTACTTTCTTTTTAGGTATTTGTTTATAGACACATATCAATGCAGTTTAATCAACATTACCTAGAGAATCATGGAAGGAAAATAACAATTTGCTAGAGACGAATTAATTCTAACTGTATAATAATGTTGATTGTTTTGTTATCACAGAAGTAACACATACTTGAAGGAACTGGGATTTGATTTTCCCCTGCTTACAAGTGAATAAGTTGTTTTTGTCTCATAGACATTGGTAGAAGACATGAGACTCCTGAGACAAAGGACTTTATTACTGATGGCACAAGAAGTAAGCAGCATGAGCATCAGTATGTTTGCAAACGTTTCCTTTGCCCCCAAACCCCACACCTTGACACCATGGGCACAGATGGATGGTGCACATGCAATGGGTTTGCTTCACAGCTGCGGAACACTGAACTTAGTAAATCCTTTGCTTTTTTTTTTTTTTTTTTTTTTTGTGGTACGCGGGCCTCTCACTGTTGTGGCCTCTCCCGTTGCGGAGCACAGGCTCTGGACGCACAGGCTCAGCGGCCATGGCTCACGGGCCCAGCCGCTCCGCGGCATGTGGGATCCTCCCGGACCGGGGCACGAACCTGTGGCCCCTGCATCAGCAGGCGGACTATCAACCACTGTGCCACCAGGGAAGCCCAATCCTTTGCTTTTATAGCAAGCAGTAAACAAGCCTGTGCTTTGTCCTGGTGAGACATGGACATTTATCCCTCAAGGTTGCTCATAGTAAACTCAATCTTGAGAAATGGTCTGGATAGCATACCCACTAAGACACATAGGAGCTCAAGAGACCCATGGAAAACTCTCTCCCAATAATACTTCATCTAGGAAATGTGAAAAAAAATAACAAGGAAAATCTGCCTCCTAAACTTTGAGAAAGGTTTATGGACGGCCACAGGAATCACACTTAAAGTTCAGGTGATAATATTTTTGAAACTGGTACACAAATACTCCTGTTAGGTACACCTAAAACCTCTCACACATTCTCGACCTCACGGTTTGGAATTGGGATTACTCTCTCAGGGGGGTCACTGAGGGGCCCCCATTTCCCAAATTCTCAAGGACAATCCTTCAGGTGTCCCAGAGATGGTGCTAATGTCCTCCGTCTTTGAACATAGTGAGAGTTTCCTCATAGAGCCTGTCCACTTTTAAGCCCTAGCCTCTTCCCCAGTATGCTGTAAAACCTGAGCAAGTCACAGAAAAGGCTTGGAATAGCAGAGCATCCAGACTATCAGTGTGCTGGATCCTCAAGGCCACAGGCAGCCTTGGCTGGAGAAGCATGTAATACAGTGGTCTGTATGTATTAGTGGGATGTTTCCCACAGAGGCTACTAATCCATATGGATATACACCATGAGTGGTTCCCAAACCTGGCTGTTCCCTCTCAGTCTCCTGTATTGGATTTTTATCTGAGTATTGGCTTGCTGAGTATTCCCATACAATCTCCCACAGGGATCTCAAATTCAATGTGTTCCTAATTGACTTAATCATTTCTTACCTATCCAGATCTGCTCCTGCATTTCTACCTTGATGGATGAAATACTCAGCCACCCCACTGCCCAAAGTACAACCTTGGGAATCTTGATTGACTCCTCCATCTTGTTTATACTGGATCATCCATCTAAGACCAATTCTTGTTGATTTTACTACATAAATATTCCTTATACCTATTCTTTCCCCTGAATTATTTGCCACTACTCTGGCTCAGCTCTTCATCATTTCTCCGGTAGATTTTCAATATCTTCCTTACTAATCTCTCTTCCAGGGATTCTCAAAGGAGACGCTATTGGCATTTTGAGAAAGACAGTTCTACATTTGTGCAAGATGGTTCCAGCATCCAATGATTGCATGCATGAAATGTCAGTAGTGCCCCCTAGTTGTAAGAACCAACCTCTCCTCCCACAAGTGATGCTAGAAAGGAGTTAATGCTGATCAGAGACCCAGGGATATCAAGGGGCAAAGTAGAGTCACAGGAACCATCAGGGCTGATCTGAGCCTAATCTGAAGGCAGGAACCTGGGTCCCTGATGGGGCTCCTAGGGTAGGAATGTGGTTCCCCCTGGGGTTTAGATTCAGCAGGCACTGAATCTCTACTCCATACCTCGTCCTTCTTTAATTGTCTTCTCTTTCAAATTTTCCTCTTCTTACTCTACACATTAACCTCAGAGATTGTTTTCACTTGCAAGATCCAAATGTCATGTAAATGCCAATTTCTACCAAACTTGAATCTCTAGCCAAGATATCTCTTTTGACCTTGAAATTTTGTATATATTGAAATTTAGTATATAAAAAGTGTGGCTATTCAAATCAGTTCAGAAAGGTAAATTATTCAAAAAATTGTGTCCATACATACAGAGAAAAAGTTTAGATCCTTAACCAATTATAGAATTATGTTCCTGAGGGTTAAAGAAATTGATATAAAAATTATAAAGTCATAGGAGAAATATAAAAGGAATGTATATTTGAAGATTCCAGTTTGATGGTGACATAGGAAGATCCTGAATTCACCTCTTCCCACATACACAATGAGGCTATAGCTACATATGGAACAATTTCCTCTGGAAAAAACCTAAAGGCTGGTTAAGCAACAACTACACACTGGTAGATAAGAAGAAAACCACACTGAAGTGGGTAGAAGAGGCTGGGATACAATCTCGTTATAACCCTCATCCCCAGTTTATAACTCACAATCAAGAGGGAATTCAAAACCTGGAGCTTCTCTCTGAAGAGTGAAGGATTTGAACCCTATATTGGGCACCCCAAATTCTAAGACCTGCACCAGAGAGATGAGCCCCCAAAACATCTAGCTTTGAAAACCAGTAGGACTTGCTTCCACAAGACTGTAGCGATCTGAGAAACGGGTCTTCAAGAACTCACCTGCTCCAGGGCCCAGGGCAAAAACAGCCTATCCCACCCAAACTAAGAGTCTACTAGAACACTCTACCAGGATGCTGGGTTGGAGACTGGTGGGCACTATCTTCGCTCTCTCCCTCTATCTTGCTATAGCTGGGTGGGTGGATGGGAGAAAGGGGTGAAGGTGGTCAAAGATCACAAACTTTCAGTCACAAAATTAAAAGAAAAAAAAAACAGGCATGCAAAATTTATTTAAAACAAAAATGAAAAACTATGAGGGAGGTTGATAAACCTGATCACAGATGTACCTCATTTTATTGTTCTTTGCTTCATTGTGCTTCACAGATACTGCAGTTTTTACAGATTGAAGGTTTATAGCAACCCTGCACTGAGCGAGTCTATCAATGCCATTCTTCTAACATCATTTGCATACTTTGTGTCTCTGTGTCACGTTTTGGTAATTCTCACAATATTTCAAACCTTCCACCAGCAAAAGAATTATGATTTGTTGAAGGCTCAGATGATGGTTAGCATTTTTTGTCTATAAAGTATTTTTAAATTAAGGTATGTACATTGTTTTGTTAGACATAATGCTATTGCATACTTAATAGACTACAGTATACTGTAAACATAACTTTTATATGCACTGGGAAACGAAAATATTCGTGTGACTCACTTTATTGCAATATTCACTGTACTGTGATGGTCGGGAGCCAAACTTGTAGTATCTGTGAGGTATGCCTGTATATCAATACTGATATGAATAACAGAAGTAATCATAAACAAAATTAAAGACTGAGTAGTTATAACCAAGGACTAATATCCATAATATACAAAGAAATCATACATATAAAATAACACACATACTTCAATATTGAACTGTAGAGAATATATTAATAAGCATTCACAGAAGAAAATAATATAAATGACCATGAAATATGAAAACAATTTCCATCTAGTTTGTAATCAGGGGAATTAAAATTAGAGCAACAGTAAATATAAATGACCAAATAATATAAATGACCATGAAATATGAAAACAATTTCCATCTAGTTTGTAATATATTAATAAGCATTCACAGAAGAAAATAATATAAATGACCATGAAATATGAAAACAATTTCCATCTAGTTTGTAATATATTAATAAGCATTCACAGAAGAAAATAATATAAATGACCATGAAATATGAAAACAATTTCCATCTAGTTTGTAATATATTAATAAGCATTCACAGAAGAAAATAATATAAATGACCATGAAATATGAAAACAATTTCCATCTAGTTTGTAATCAGGGGAATTAAAATTAGAGCAACAGTAAGATTATTTCTTCAGAGAGAGACTATAAGTGGAGACAAGGTATTTACTCCACACATTGTTAACAGGGTTTAAGATTTCAGTACTGAGGTAACAGGAAATTTGGCAGTATCTTAGAACTTAAAGTATACATACTCTTTGACTCAGTAATTCCACATCTTATCTACTCCTAAGGAAAACTCACATATATGCACAACACACACAAGAATGTTCATTGAAGAATCTCCAAAATTTATAAGGAACTCATGCAGCTCAATAACAAAAAAAAAACAACCCAATCCAAAAATGGGCAGAAGACCTAAATAGACATTTCTCCAAAGAAGATATACAGGTTGCCAACAAACACATGAAAGAATGCTCAACATCATTAATCATTAGAGAAATGCAAATCAAAACTACAATGAGATATCATCCCACACCGGTCAGAATGGCCATCATCAAGAAATCTAGAAACAATAAATGCTGGAGAGGGTGTGGAGAAAAGGGAACACTCTTGCACTGCTGGTGGGAATGTAAATTGATACAGCCACTATGGAGAACAGTATGGAGGTTCCTTAAAAAACTACAAATAGAACTACCATACGACCCTGCAATCCCACTACTGGGCATATACTCTGAGAAAACCATAATTCAAAAAGACACTACCAAATGTAAAATAGATAGCTAGTGGGAAGAAGTCACATAGCACAGGGAGATCAGCTCGGTGCTTTGTGACCACCTAGAGGGGTGGGATAGGGAGGGTGGGAGGGAAGGAGACCAAGAGGGAAGAGATATGGGAACATATGTATATGTATAACTGATTCACTTTGTTGTAAAGCAGAAACTAACACACCATTGTAAAACAGTTATACTCCAATAAAGATGTTAAAAAAAAAAAGAAATCCTTCTTATAACAGAAAATGGAAAGAAACTTGATGGTTAAGTATAGTGTGACAAATCAACAGCTAAATATACTGTGGTTTGTTCTATCCTAAGGCATTACACAACAGATTTAAAAATTACTTACATATATATAGTATCATGTCATTTGCAAACAGTGACAGCTTTACTTCTTCTTTTCTTATTTGGATTCCTTTTATTTCTTTTTCTTCTCTGATTTCTGTGGCTAAAACTTCCAAAACTATGTTGAATAATAGTGGTGAGAGTGGGCAACCTTGTATTGTTCCTGATCT
>NC_041225.1:90180232-90198918 GCF_002837175.3 Physeter macrocephalus | reverse complement strand
AAAGAAACGAAATTGAGTTATTTGTAGTGAGGTGGATGGACCTAGATTCTGTCATACAGAGTGAAGTAAGTCAGAAAGAGAAAAACAAATACCGTATGTTAACACATATATATGACATCTAAGAAAAAACAAAACAAAACAAAAAACAGTCATGAAGAACCTAGGAGTAAGACGGTATTAAAGACATAGACCTACTAGAGAATGGACTTGAGGATATGGGGAGGGGGAAGTGTAAGCTGTGACAAAGCGAGAGAGTGGCATGGACATATATACACTACCAGACGTAAAATAGATAGCTAGTGGGAAGCAGCCTCATAGCACAGGGAGATCGGCTCAGTGGTTTGTGACTACCTTGAGCGGTGGGATAGGGAGGGTGGGCGGGAGGGAGACGCAAGAGGGAAGAGATATGGGAACATAGGTATATGTATAACTGATTCACTTTGTTATAAAGCAGAAACTAACACACCATTGTAAAACAATTATACCTCAATAAATATGTTACAAAGAAAAAATTACTTACATATGTACTGATGTGGACATTCGGTGAGAAGATGTAGGTTCAAAAGTAAAGCAATACTGAGAACTCCCTGGTGGTCCAGTGGTTAGGACTCTGTCCTTTCACTGTTGAGGGCTGGAGTTCAATCCCTGCCCAGGGAACTAAGATCCCCCCCAAGAGAGAAAAAAAAAGCAAAGCAGTATCATACACTGTTATATAAAAAATAAGCAGAGTGAAAAGAAGTGCTTGCCTTATAACAGAAAGGAAATATTTGGTAATATTTAGTAAAGGGTGAGTAGCCATGAAGGAGTTAAACTGTTAACTTTTTTTTTTTTTTTTGAAAGCAGGGAGTCCTAACAACTGAACTGCCAGGGAATTCCCACCTTTAACTTTTTGAGAGTTTTGTTACAATACACACCTGTAGTATTACCATAAGAATATTAAAATAAAAGAATATACCTGACATCACCCCTTCCTTTTCCTCTTCAGGAAAGGGAACAAACCGTGAGGATGAAGAACAAAACATAAGCAATTACATCAGGAATGAATCCTTCAGCTTGAATTTTCTCCCTTTTATCTTTCCCAAAGGAAAAAAAGAAAAATCAAGAGCAAGCAGTCGGCCCACCAGGTGACACTACTGGCCAGCTTCACACTCAGAAAAAAGCACTACAGCTCATTAGGTTTTTTGAAGCCTGATGCTATTTAGAAACACTTTTCTGGTAACATACAATAGAAATGGTCCCTGAAAGTGTAGTCTTAAGCTTCTGTCATTTGCCTTTGTTGAGATTAGGAAGTTTATTCCTATTTTGTTGATGGAGAGATTTCTCCCACTCCCCACCCAACAGTCGTTCAGGAGAATATATTTCTTATAATTACATTCCGCAAATTTAACAAAGCACTTTGGAATCCATTAAGTAATATTTCTCAAAGAAAGCATAATTCACAAAGTTCTTAATTAGCTAGTACCATACAACTACCCAATCAGAAGTGATTATCATCCAACTGATAATGGCCTCTAACCCTGTAGCTATTCAACACACAAGAACCAGCTTCCCACTTGGTGTGAGGCTCCTCTCTGTGATGAGGATACTAGAAAGTTGATGCTACCCATACTGGAATAAACCAGATATGGCTTAAGTGTAGATTTGAGGTTATTTTTTTTATTTTTTTATTTTTTGTGGTATGCGGGCCTCCCTCTGCTGTGGCCTCTCCCGTTGCGGAGGACAGGGTCCAGACGCGCAGGCTCAGCGGCCATGGCCCACGGGCCCAGCCACTCCGCGGCACGTGGGATCTTCCCAGACCGGGGCGCGAACCCAGTTCCCCTGCATTGGCAGGCGGACGCGCAACCGCTGCACCACCAGGGAAGCCCTTGAGGTTATTTTTAATCCTGCTTTGTGTCAGGGGTTCAGTGTCAATGGAGATTTTTAATGCTCAAAACAGCAACAATTATGTTGTATCATTGTGCTTCTTAGATATCTAAGTGGAAGTGGTGAGTTGGCAGTTTATATGAGTCCCAGGTACAATAAAATCATCTGAGCTAGAGATAGGGTCCTTGTATGGCTATTAGCATAAATGACGCCATCTTGGGCCCATAGAGTTCCTCCTGTCCTTCCACTTACCCTACCAGGACTGTACTATGTGAAAAATCACTTCTCTGTTATCAAGGGCTTTGTAGTTAATACATATTATTTAATAATCATTAGGACTAGGTTGCCTCTATGCTCTGTTAGTCCCCAAACAATGATGAAGACCTTTGCTGATGTAGTCCTGGCACCCATGAGACTAGTTACCCATTCATAAATGTTGACTTAGGAATGCATATCCTGTTTCCAAGCATGTACCCCCATACCCTAGGTTAACTATAAAATTGTCCCAATGGCCCTTTGGTGGTGCAGAGTGCATTTGTTAATGCTTTCGGATCGTCATCTGCCTGATCCCACCCGGTGAGTACGTTACCCTATAGTAAACTGATCCATTGATTATATGGAGCTGCCTGCCTCGTTTTTCAATCTCAAGATGCCTTCTCAGTTTGGTGGGCACATTTTGTTCCCTCCCTCCACCAGCCCTCTTCTTAGGAAATACAAATAAATACAAGCATTAGAGTAATATTAATTGAGATATTAATTGATGTTTCTCTCCTCTGTGTATTTTCCTTTATTTATTTTTTTTCTGAACTTTCCCTCAATCGTCTCCATCCCAGAAGTTGATCCAGTTTAATTGTCTCAGGGAAGAAGAGCAATAGCAGAAAACACCGTGCTAGTCTCTGGCTAAAGCTCAAATTCACTAAGGAGATTAAGTGAGATGTCTCTGAGGGTAAACACCACAATAGAGGGAGTGCCTTTAAACCTAAAACCATAATTAAGCGTTCCTTTGGGTGGGGTGGGGCTGGGAGGAAGTTGGGAGTCCGAAGAGTAGGAAGATTCCAGGAAGGAATGGTTATAGCCTCCCAGTGGTGGTTCCCAATTCTGAAGCCCAGAGCATTGGATGGCTCCTGAAGAGAGGGTCTATGCATGATGCTAACTGGGCAGAGTTCTTGGGTGAGTGGGGAGAGCAAAGGGCATTCAGACTCCAGAGAGATCTTAGAGGACCCAAGGCCAGTGAACAAGCAGTGATATCAGAGAGATGGCACAGAGCTGTGGGGTGGGGCAGAGATGAACCAAAATATATTGGAATTAAATTTCCACTCTTCCTATGGAAAGTGGCATTCCTGGTGGTTGTGGGGTTCCAAATAGAAATGGAAGTAAATCTAGATGAAGTTATATTTCATTTATATGAGTCTGAGGGCAGAGATTCCTCCCTGAAACACAGATGCGTCTTGTTTTCTTATCAATACTACACAGTAATGAAGAAATTAATACTACACAGTAATACAGCAGAAATGAAGAGGAGGAAAAAGAATCTTGAGACAGTGATGAGAGAGAACAGATAGCTGTAATGACCAATTTGATGTGGGGGCTAAAGGAGAAGGAGGCAGAATCTGCAATGAGCCCCAGGTTTCTTGCTTGGGGCCTTGGGGGTAGAAGTTGGGGCCATTTACTAGGACATGGAACACATGAGCAAGAGAGTCTTTGTGAGCCTGGGAGACTTGGGGAAGTCATATAATTCTCTCTCCTACTCTGTGGCCTCATCTCTAAAATGGGGGCAGTGCTGCATACCACAGGGTCCCGCTCATTTCACAAGACCTGTTAGAGTGCTGTGGGCTAGAGTTGATAAGTGAAATGCTAACAGTTGAGAAATACAAAAGTTGATGGAGAACATTAGACTGGAAGGAAACTTAAAGAACGAAATGTTCCCCATCTCTCTAAGTGAATAGATCAGAGCCAGAAACACCCCTTCTAGTTTGACACTGCTACTTAGTATCCACATCATGGCCCACCTTTACTGGGTCTCTGTCCCCTGTAAAATGAGGACCACAATGTGGTCCCACCTCTAAGCAGGGACAGGACGTGAGGAGGAAAGGAAGAGGGACTTCAGATGATGGTTACTACAGATTGATCTGTCTTCAGAAGCATGACAGCAGCATGCAGGATGAGTATGGAGCCACGTCAGTGCCCAGAGAAGACTAGATGCTGAAGAAGGACAGAAGCAGGAGGGACATGAGATGTGGGAGAGGAGTTGGTGCTTTGTAGATGGCTGGGGAATTGTTGTCGGGGAAGGAGAGCAGAGAACATCTGTGATCTAGGAGAATCAGAGTGGTTCAGGCCTGGGACTGCCACATCAGCCCCCTCCCTGGGCCCTGGAGAGCATTACCAGGCTTAAGGTAGCCCCAGGATGGCAGTATCCTTTCAGAGCTGGGCAGAGGACTCATAAGGCAGGTCCTCACCACAGGGTCCTCAGTGTAGAGAGGAAAAGAGAAAGAGAGGAGATCATTGGCTTCAACCATCTCTGACCTCAACGACACCCATTCTGGTCCTGAACTACTTCCTCTTCTGGCTAAATGTCACAGTGGAGGCACTAGACTTTTCTCCCAAACAACTGGCAGGCCCTTGAGGGTAGGGACTCTAGTTTCTCCTCCTCCTCTGGCTTCCAAAACCCCAGCAAGGCATGGCAAAGAGAGAGTGCCATGTAAAGATTCAATCCCACTTGGCTTGCATCACAGATCAGAAACACAGTGAAGAAACAGATTGGGGGGGCTCCACTCCAACAACTAGGGGGCAGAACATGACCCTGAAGGGCAGTGAGAACCACACAGCAAAAGGGAGGCCCTGCTCAATATCCAGGGCAGGCTCTGGTCACCACACAAGTCAAACCCCCTATCAAGGGGATAATGGCACAAACCTCTGAACCAACCTCACCCACCAAGGGGCAGACACTAGAAGCAAGAGTAAATATGATCCTGCCACCTGTGCAAAGCAGACCACAAACACCATAAGTGAGACAAAATGAGACAACAGAGAAATATGTTGCAGATGAAGGAACAAGATAAAAACCTGCAAGAGCAACTAAATGAAGAGAAGATAGGCAATCTACCTGAAAAAGTATTCAGAGTAATGATAGTAAAGATAATCCAGGATCTCAGAAAAATAATGAAGGTATGGATCAAGAAGATACAAGAAATGTTTAACAAAGAACTAGAAGAACTAAATAACAAACAGAGAGGAACAATACAATAACAAAATGAAAAATATACTAGAAGAAATCAATAGCAGACTAACTGAGGCAGAAGAAAGGATAAGTGAGCTGCAAGACAGAATGGTGGAAATCACTGCTGTGGAATAGAATAAAGAAAATAGAATGAAAAGAAATGAGAACTGTCTCAGAGACCTCAGGGGCAACATTAAACACACCAACATTCCAATTATAGGGGTCCTAGAAGAAGAAGAAAGGCCTGAGAAAATGTTTGAAGAGATTATAGCCAAAAACTTCCCTAACAGGGGAAAGGAAATAGTCACCCAAGTCCAGGAAGCACAGAGAGTCCCATACAGGATAAACCCAAGGATAAACATGCTGAGACACATATTAATCAAACTAACAAAAATTAAATACAAAGACAAAACATTAAAAGCAACAAGGGAAAGCAACAAATAACATATAAGGGAATCCCCATAAGGTTATCAGCTGATTTTTCAGCAGAAACTCTGCAGACCAGAAGGGAGTGGCATAATATATTTAAAGTGATGAAAGGGAAAAAAATACAACCAAGAATACTCTACCCAGCAAGCCTCTCATTCAGATTCAACAGAGAAATCAAAAGTTTTACAGACAAGTACAAGCTAAGAGTCTTCAGGACCACCAAACCAGCTTTACTACGAATGATACAGTAACTTCTCTAGGCAGAGAAACAAAAAGAGGCCACAACTAGAAACAAGAAAATCACATATGGGAAAGCTCACTGGTAAAAGCAAACATACAGTAAAAGCAGGAAATCATCCATACACAAATATGATATGTAAACCAGCAAAAGTAAGAAGACAAGAGTACAAATGCAGGAAATGGGAACTGCATTTGAAATTAAGAGACCAGCAACTTAAAACAACCTTGTATACATATAGACTGCTATATCAAAACCTCATGGGAAATACAAACCAAAAAACTACAATAGATACACACACAAAAAAGAAAAAGCAACCCAAACACAACACTAAAGATGGTCATCAACCCAAAAGAGAAGAGAACAAAGAAAAAAAGAGGAAGGGAAGAAAAAAGACCTACAAAAACAAACCCAAAACAACTAAGAATATGGTAATAAGAACATACATATTGATAATTACCTTAAATGTAAATTGATTAAATGCTCCAACCAAATGACATAGACTGGCTGAATGGATACAAAAACAAGACTCATATACATGCTGTCTACAAGAGACCCACTTCAGACCTAGGGACACATACAGACTGAGGGTATGGAAAAATATATTCTACACACATGGAAATCAAAAGAAAGCTGGAGTAGCAATACTCATATGAGATAAAATAGACTTTAAAATAAAGACTATTACAAGAGACAAAGTAGGACACTACATAATGATCAAGGGATCAAATCAAGAAGAAGATATAACAATTGTAAACATTTATGCACCCAACATAGGAGCACCTCAATACATAAGGCAAATGCTAACAGCCATAAAAGTGGAAATCGACAGTAACACAATAATAATAGGGGACTTTAACACCCCACGTTCACCAATGGATAGATCATCCAAAATGAAAATAAATAAGGAAACACAATTTCTAAATGACACATTAGACCAGATGGACCTAATTGATATTTATAGGACATTCCATCCAAAAACAACAGAATACACTTTCTTCTCAAGTGCACATGAAATGTTCTCCAGGATAGATCACACGTTGGGTCACAAATGAAGCATTGGTAAATTTAAGAAAATTGAAATCATATCAAGCATCTTTTCTGACCACAATGCTATGAGATTAGAAATCAATTACGGGCAAAAAAAAAAAAATACCCTGTAAAACACACAGAAGCTAAACAATATGTTACTAAATAACCACTGGATCACTGAAGAAATCAAAGAGGAAATCAAAAAATACCTAGAGACAAGTGACAACGAAAACATGACAATCCAAAACCTATGGGATGCAGCAAAAGCAGTTCTAGGAGGGACATTTATAGCAATACAAGCCTACCTCACGAAACAAGAAAAATCTCAAATAAACAATCTAAACTTACACCTAAAGGAACTAGAGAAAGAAGAACAAACAAAACCCAAAGTTTGTAGAAGGAAAGAAATCATAAATATCAGAGCAGAAATAAATGAAACAGAAATGAAAAAAAAATAGCAAAGATCAATAAAACTAAAAGCTGATTCTTAGAGAAGATAAAAAAAATTGATAAACCTTTAGCCAGATTCATCATGAAAAAAAGGGTGGGGACTCAAATCAATAAAATTAGAAATGAAAAAGGAGAAGTTAAAACTGACACCACAAAAGTAAGAAGGATCATAAGAGACTACTACAAGCAACTATATGCCAATAAAATGGACAACCTAGAAGAAATGGACGAATTCTTAGAAAAGTACAACCTTCCAAGAGTGAACCAGTAGGAAATAGAAAATAAGAACAGACTAATCACAAGTATTGAAATTGAAGCTGTTATCAAAAAACTTCCAACAAACAAAAGTCCAGGACCGGATAGCTTCTCAGGCGAATTCTATCAAACATTTAGAGAAAAGGTAACACCTATCCTTCTGAAACTATTCCAAAAAATTGCAGACGAAGGAACACTCCCAAGCTCATTCTATGAGGCCACCATCACCCTGATACCAAAAGCAGATAAAGATATCACAAAAAAAGAAAATTACACGCCAACATCACTGATGAATATAGATGCAAAAATCCTCAACAAAACATTAGCAAACTGAATCCAACAACACATTAAAAGGATCATACACCATGATCAAGTGGGATTTATCCCAGGGATGCAAGGATTCTTCAACATTTGTAAATCAATCAATGTGATACACCACATTAACAAACTGAAGAATAAATACCATACAATCATTTCAGTAGATACAGAAAAAGCTTTTTACAAAATTCAACACCCATTTATGATAAACACTCTCCAGAAAGTGGGCATAGAGGAAACCTACCTCACCATAATAAAGGTCATACACGACAAACCCACAGCAAACATCATTCTTAACAGTGAAGAAATGAAAGCATTTCCTCTAAGATCAGGAACAAAACAAGGATGTCCACTCTTGCCACTTTTATTCAACATCATTTTCGAAGTCCTAGCCAGAGCAATCAGAAAAGAAATAAAATGAACCCATATTGGAAAAGAAGAAATAAAACTGTCACTGTTTGCAGATGATATGATATTGGGTTGACCAAAAAGTTCGTTCCATAAGATGTTATGGAAAAACCCGAATGAACTTTTTGGCTAACCCAATACTATACATAGAAAATCCTAATGATGCTACCAGAAAACTACTAGAGCTCACCAGTGAATTCTGTAGTCACAGGATACAAAATTAATACACAGAAATCTCTTGCATTCCTATACACTAACAACAAAAGATCAGAAAGAGAAATTAAGGAAAGAATCCCATTTATCATTGCATCAAAAGAGTGAAATTAAGAAAACACTCCCATTTACCATTGCAACAAAAAGAATAAAATATCTAGGAATAAACCTACCTAAGGAGACAAAAGACTTGTATGCAGAAAACTATAAGACACTGATGAAAGAAATTAAAGATGATACACATCGATGGAGAGATATACCATGTTCTTGGATTGGAAGAATCAACATTGTGAAAATGACTCTACTACCCAAAGCAATCTACAGATTCAATGCAATCCCTATCAAACTACCACTGGCATTTTTCACAGAACTAGAACAAAAAATTTCACAATTTGTATGGAAACACAAAAGACCCCGAATAGCCAAAGCAATCTTGAGAACGAAAAATGGAGCTGGAGGAATCAGGCTCCCTGACTTCAGACTATACTACAAAGCTACAGTCATCAAAACAGTATGGTACTGGCACAAAAACAGAAATATAGATCAATGGAACAGGATAGAGAGTCCAGAGGTAAACCCACGCATCTATGGTCACCTGATCTATGACAAAGGAGGCAAGAATACATAATGGAGAAAAGACAGTCTCTTCAATAAGTGATGCTGGGAAAACTGGGCAGCTACATGGAAAAGAATGAAATTAAAACATTCTCTAACCCCATACACAAAAATCAACTCAAAATGGATTAAAGACCTAAATGTAAGATCAGATACTATGAAACTCTTAGAGAAAAACATAGGCAGAACACTCTCTGATATAAATTGCAGAAAGATCTTTTTTGATCCTCTTAGGTAATGAAAATAAAAACAAAATTAGGTTCCAAATGGAACCTAATTAAACTTAAAAGCTTTTGCACAGCAAAGGAAAGAATAAACTTAACGAAAAGAAAACCCACAGAATGGGAGAAAATATTTGCAAAAGAATCAACTGATAAGGAATTAATCTCCAAAATATACAAACAGCTCATGCAGCTCAATATCAAAAAAACAAACAACTCAATTAAAAAATGGGTGGAAGATCTAAATAGACATTTCTCCAAAAAAGACATACAGATGGCCAAGAGGCACATGAAAAGATGTTCAACATCACTCATTATTCTAGAAATGTAAATCAAGACTACAGTAACGTATCACCTCACACCAGTTAGAATGGCCATCATCAAAATCTACAAAAAATGAATGCTGGAGAGGGTGTGGAGAAAAGGGAACCTTCCTATACTGTTGGTGGGAATGTAAACTGGTACAGCCACTATGGAGAACAGTATGGAGATTCCTTAAAAAACTAAAAATAGAGCTACTATATGATCCAGCAATCCCCCCTCCTGGGCATATATCTGAAGGAAACCATAATTCTAAAGGATACTTGCCTCCCAATGTTCATTGCAGCACTATTTACAATAGCCAGGACATGGAAGCAACTTAAATGTTCATCAACAGAGGAATGGATAAAGAAGATGTGGTACATATATACCATAGAATATTACTTAGCAATAAAAAACAAAATAATATCATTTGCAGCAACATGGATTGACATAGAGAATGTCATACTGGGTGAAGTAAGTCAGACAGAGAAAGACAAATATGTTATGATATCTCTTATATGTGAAACCTAAAAAAATGGTACAAATGAGCCTATTTACAAAACAGAAATTTGAGTCACAGATGTAGAAAACAAACTTATGCTTACCAAGGGGCCAAGGAGGTGGAGGGATAAATTGGGAGATTGGGATTGACATATACACACTACTATATATAAAAGATAACTAATAAGAACCTACTGTATAGCACAGAGAATTCTATTTGGTGTTCTGTAATGACCTATATGGAAATGGAGAAGGAGTCTAGAAGAGAGTGGAGATTTATATATATATATAACTAATTCACTTTGCTGTACAGCAGAAACAAACATAACATTGTAAATCAACTCTACTCCAATAAAAAAAATTAATTAAAAAATCCAGAACCAAAATTAGCATTCAATCTTGTCCCATCTTCCTACCTGCAGCAGAAAGTAGGTGAAAAAAACCTGCTGTCTTAGAGCCCCAGGTTGTCAGCTTCTCACGCTCTCAGCTCATGTTCCCCCAACCCCCTATAGAAGGTTGGTGATTGGACTGGACACAGGTAATTAGGAGACAAGGACAGGGTCTTCTGCCATGGGACCTGTGTCTAACATAGCCTCCTCGAGAAGCAGATATCTGAAGCTGAGTCTTTCCCTTGTGGTACATTTATGGTCTCTTCAGACACCCCCTGCCAGTCCCTCTGACCATAAGCCTTGTGACGTGGGCCGTGCCTTCTGTCCCTTTGGATGTCATTCCCCCGAGTCCCTGGTTTGCTCATGGCCCATTCTTCATTGAATCTCACTGTTGGGGTCACCTCAACCTCCAAGACTCTGCTCTCAGGCAGGGCTTAAAACCTCTTCAGTCAGGCTCTTCTACCTTTTCACAGTCTGTGAAATACTCACACATCCTTACTCTGACAAATTCTGGGAGAACAGTCCAGTTCTGAGGCAGCATCTTTTATCCTGCTGCCCAGGCTACCTTAGCTATATCAACATTTCCTGTACCCTCCCCTCCCCGCCTTTGGGAACACAGTGCAAGATCTTCTACTGCAACCACAGAAGCTCCCTTCAATAAGTTTGAGGGGAAGAGGCTGCCTCTGGACACTCCTCAAAAGGGAGTAGGGATTTGGCAACAGCACCCTATAAATAAATCTTTGTGAAACTCCCCGCTCCCCTCCTCTCTAGATACAGACTCTTCTATATTCTCAAGTAGGGGACAGTGCTTGAGGATCATAGAATCAGATCTTGGAAATTTCCTTTGTGAATTCTGCACATAGTGAGCTGGCCCACCCTCAACATTGCTCAGGCTTCAGTTGAGACTGAGGCAGGAAAGGTCCCATCTAACAAGTCTGTGACATAAAGATCTAGTAGGAGGAGGTGTCAATTCAGAGATTCTCAATTCACACACTCATTTACTCACTCCCTCATCACTCACACAGCACCTGTTCTTTGAGTCAGGAAGCTGGAAACAGTCCAGGGACTGTCAAGCTTAACTGGACAGTCAAGCAGCTCTTATTGCATTCAATTTGGATTGTCTCTAAGTCAACAGTTTTTAGTGAGGCTACTGACTGGGACTAAATTCAGCAGCATACGGAAGTGGTCAAAATTGCTTCACAAACTTGGGGTGCAAATGTGGGCATATCTCTCTCATTTTTCCAGTTGCATAGCAATTAATTCGAAAATCAGCCTTTCCTTGAGGTCGCCCCTCTCAACTGTCTGAGATGATCTGAGAAGGTCCAGGATGTATGATGGAGAGAGCACTGGGATCTGCTGTGTCCTCTGCTGCCGCTGCTCAATGCTGTCACACGGTGGCGCCATTGAAAGTCCTTCAGCCTTCCACAAAGGGGCTTTTGTCCTTATCCCCTCACAGCGGCTCAGGTTCTCTGAAGGAGAATGACCCCATTCCCTCAAGCGGTAACTTCGGCCAGGGCTGACCCACACACACCAACTAGAGCTCACGAGGTTGCTGCTTAGCTGAGATCTGCTGCCAGTTTTTTTTCATAGCCCCCCTCCAGGTGCCAACTTGTTCATGGATCCCCAGGCCAGCACAGGCTCCCAGGAATCCCTGTGAGCCTTTGTTTTCAATTCAAAACACAAAGTGTCCTGTTATCACCTCCTCTTCCTGAACAACTGGGCTAATTGCCAATCATCTAGAGTTCTGAAAAAAGTGCTCTCAATAACTTGCTAGGGGAATTCCAGGATGCCCTTGTAACAGGGAAGAGGCAAATCTGACTTCATGTTGGATCTGTTTCTTTTACTTTAACCTTTGCTTCCTGTTGCTTTTGTTCACTAAAAGGATACTGTCTATACAAAATGGCCTGCCTCAGGGAACCCTGCCCCTCTGCCTGAATGTTAAACCAAAATGCCTTTGTTCAGGGAAACATCCTGACCCTGTCCACCTGTGGATGGATGCAAGGAAGAAGAAATTAACACATACCCTCCCCAAGGCTGGCCATTCCAGGGGACATTTGCAAATCTTATGGCCTTTTTACTTTACTTCCTCATCTCCTCCCCATCTCTGTTCTATAAAAGAAACTGGCATCCGAACCCAATAAATTGTTTTTTGCAGACATTAGTCTGCCATCTCCTCGGTCTGCCAACTTTCCAAATAAAGTCATATTCCTTGCCTCAACACCTCGTCTCCTGATTTATTGGCTTGCTGTGCAGAGAGCAGAGTGAACTTGGACTTGGTAACACCCTATCTCTTCCCTTCCCCTTCCCTCCACCTCATGTTAGCAGCCCATGGATGCCAAATTGGTTTTCTGTCAGAATCTACAGGCCAAGAAGAAGTTGGCACTTTTCTCACTTAATAAAGGGGCTACAAATGTAATCTTTTAATCTTCCTTAGGCATCCCTCAAAGTAAGTGGTGCCTCAAAGTCACTCTGCCTCAAAGTAAAAGCATGTCTCACATGTTTTAAGATCTGGAACTGTCCATGGCCCTCAACTTCAGAGCAGACCTCTGGGAGTGCATTTGAAAATAGTGCCACAGTCTGACCCCTCTGACTTAAGGAAGTGAGTTTAGATTCCAAGGGCTTGTTCATGTAAGTTTAGAAACTTTTAAAGTTTCTAAGAACAAAGGTTAGTCTCCATGGAGATGATAGTGGGGAACCCAGTGTTTCTGTTGCAGGGATGGAGGTCATGGAGTGCTGGATGTCACACTAGTGACTAAGCCACATCTCACCTTTAGTGAGTAGGAGCCAGGCACTGAGGGGTGCAGAGGTGAGAGGGTGAAGCAGTACATCCCACAATCTGGGATAACAACATTTAACATCTTTGAACATGGGTTATATGCAAAGCATTTTGGGTGTTACTTTGCATATGTTAATTCTAATCTTCATGATCACTCTATTTGGTAGATATTTATTACCCCCATTTTACAGATGAGGAAAGTGTGACTCAGAGAAATAACCAGTCTAGTGTCACACAGCTATTTGTGGAATTGGGATTCAAACCCAATTCTTAGGACTCTACAGCTCGTTCTCTTCCCATTATCCTATGTTGGCTCTCAAGAATAGTGTCCAACTTGGAAGATGGATGGCAAGGAGAAGGTGGCTGGGAATGGATCTTGCCATATTGCAGGGTTCCTTGTGAGATTTAAAGTTTAGAAAAATGATAGTTTTGCCTGTGAGTCAATGATGAAAATTATTCTGACCCACAGTCCCTGGCAGAAAGAGTGGTGGAAGCCAAGGGCACAGAACAAATGTGACCACTTCTTTTCCTTGGTAGTGGGTGGGCTTCTTGTTAATCTGGCATCCTCTTTCATGTCTCTGTGCCTTTGCCCTCACTGCTCCTCTGCCTGGAGTTACCTTCAACCCCTGCCTTGCTCAGCTTGGGGAAAGTCTGACAATCTCCTCTGCAGAAGAAGGTTTTCTTTTCCTGATGCATCCCCCAATACACAGGTAGAATTAGGCACTCTCTCATCTGTGTCCCCATTGTTCTTGTGCAGGCACTAGTACATCATGCATTATTCAAAGCACAGTCATTGTTTAGGCCTAGGGCTAAACATGATGGCAGGGGAGTTATTTTTTACACAAGACAAAAACAGATGCCAGGAATTCTCAGAGCCCCAACCATTCAAGAACAGGGAGATATGAAGGGAGTCTGCATGGCCCAAAGGCAGACATGGTTAGGGGGTGAAGCTGGAGCCAGGAACCAGGAACCTGGAGAGGGTGACAGAAACAAGTGCTAGCAAGTCAAGCCGGAAGGTGCAGTATCTAGTGAGGGGCCTGCATGTAGATGATTTGTCCTCAGTAAGCAAGTGATGAATCAGAGGAACCAGTAATGATGAACAGCCTTTCTTAAGCCAAACGTGAGGCTGTGTTTGTCACAGGCAGTTGCTGCAATCAGGAATGAAATCATAATTCTCCCAAGAGCTCATCATGCTCCTAGAACTTCTCTCTGTGTTTCCAGCTGACTTCCCCACAGGTTTGACCAAAGACCTGGACCACTTGAATTGGTAAACCACACCAACCATCCTGGCCAGCCACACTCTGAGCAACACTTCCCTCTCTAGGTGTCTGTTTGCAGAGCTGTAAATACCTGAGCCCCAAATGACAGTTCAGGATAACTCAACCCCTTCATTTGGGAGCCAACCCTTACTCCTGGCCATGAATTTACTTGTGCCCAACATCCCTTTGTTTTCCTGGGAGTAGGGACTATCCTTGATGAAGCCTCCAGGTCTTCCCTATTTCTGCATTTAATGAGCACATTTCTTTTTCACTTAGCAGGTTTTAGGGCTGGTTAATGAGTGGTGGGGTTCTCTTTAACATTCAAGTTGGGCCAAGCTCAGGGCACTTTTCTTGCTATTTCCAGCTCTTAAGTCCTCAAAGTCTCTTGCATTCTCTCCCCACCTAGGGCAATCACCCTCCTCAGTACAGATCCAATCTGTGGACGTTTCTGGAGTACAATGACTTATAGGCCTTGGGGTTTTGTTTTGTTTTCTTTTCTTTATTCACATATCTTCACTGGGATAGTTGTTTCAAGATGAGCTTTTACTTCTTTAAAAAGAAGAAGCTGTTGAAACATCAGGGAAAGAGATTTTTGGGTTTTTTAAAAATTAATTAATTTTTTGAGAGTTATGTTTTATTCAGTGGGAATTTTTAGGACTTCAAGCCTGGGAGGCAGCAACTCAAGTAACCCAGAGAGAATTGCTCTGAGGAGGGGAGGTGGAAGCCAAGGTTATATAGAAGTTTTGCAACAAAGGGCAGGTATTCAGAACATCAAAATATTACTGTTAATTAAAGAAAACCAGATTATCCCAAGTTAAGGAAAGTAAGAATGTGTGTTTTTAGTACAGAAGGTATACAGAATGTAATTACATTTTATTGAGGAAAAAAAAATTTATGCATTTTCAGGATTAACTAATTTTAGATTGAAGTTAACTAAGTAAATGGATTTTGTCATTTAGTAAGCTAATACAAGACTGGATTTTGATTTCTCTCTCTGTTAGTGTGCTCCTTTTTGATAACTGATTGTGTGAGTTTCTGTGCCCTTAAGTGATTTGTATTTAATTTTTAAAATATTTTTGTGACTTTGGTTAAATGAACAAGTATTGTTTCATAGAGACCTATGATCCTGTTGTGTTTTAAAAACTTTTTGATATTTTTAACAAACTTCCCAAATATAAAAATTAACTAAACTTCTCTGAGATTTGTTTTTAAATACAGAGTTTCTTCTCTGGATTTTGTCTGAAGTTTTTGGTAGATTTTGGGGTGGGGGCTGGTTGTGAATTCCAGGGAGACTTGCCAGAGGCTGTTTCAACTTCCTTTGTGTGAAGCTATTGTAAAGAGCTGCCAGAAGAGAGCACTAATGAAAGGGAACTTGGAAGACTTGCTGTGGTGATTGACACCTGGGAAATTTTCAGCCCAGAGAGAAGTAGTGTAGGATCCATGTGGCAAGAACAGGAATCTACAGACAGCTGACTCAGTTCCTAGTAGCTCCTCATGGTAATGACATCGCAGCTGCTTTGTTGAATCATGTACCACAGGAAGTTTAGCCCAAAGAATCTCCTTATACATTTGCCCCTCCATCCATCTACACATCCATTGATCTTCCATCCATCGATCTTCTATCTGTCTATCCATTTATCCATGCAATAAATGAAGATTGAGCACTTACTGTGAGGCAGCCACTGGGCTAGGTACTGGGGCGGCAGGAGGAATGATTGCACACAACCATAATGAATAACCACAGGCCATCTTCACACATTTCAGAGTGAGGGCTCTTGTGTGGTGGAGGCCAAAATACAGTAGGGAGGGACTAGAGAATAATTCACAGAAACCTCAGCATGCCATGCTTGGGTAGTACACAGAGTGATTTTTAACTACTTGTCTCCTGCTGAACCTCTGAAGCGTGGGCACAACACTCCTCCCCCTGAGCTCTGCTCTCCCTGTGAAGTCTTGGCTTTCAGCCTGCTTCTGCATGAGGACTAGGCTGTGGGTGGCAGGCAGGTGTTTCCATCCCAGGTGAGATCAGAGAGAGGAGCTCAGGCCTTCATCTCTGTTGGGTTGCATATGTATTTTTGTTCGCTAAGGCTGCTGTAACAAAACACTACAATCTGGGTGGCTTAAACAACAGAAATTTATTGTCTCACAGTTCTGGAGGCTAGAAATCCAAGATCAAAGTGACAGTAGTGTTGGTTCCTTCTGAGAACTGTGAGGGAGAATCTGTTTCAGGCTTTTCATCTGGCTTCTGGTGGTTTGCTGACAATCTTTGGCTGTTCTTGGCTTTTAGAGTCACCACCCCAATCTCTGTCTTCATTTTCGCATGGCATTCTTATGTGTGTGTCTCTGGGTCTAAATTTTTCTTTTTAATAAGGATATCAGTCATATGGGATAAAGGCCCACTCTAATGACTTAACTAATTATATCTACAATGACCCTATTTCCAAATAAGGTCACATTCTAAGGTACTGGGGGTTAGAATTTAGTGTATGAATATTAGGGGGACAAAGTTCTACCCATAACATCAGGTTTCTGACTTTATCCTCTTCTTCCTGCCACCAGCAGTGTCTAAGAAAAAGAGGTGAGAGTGATTTGTGCTGGAGAGCAGCATGGCCCGTGGAAGTCTCATGGACAGCTGCAGAAATGAGGAGCAGCAGTTAGCGGGTGCCAGGGATTTTTGTCTTCTATGCTTTTGTGCTCAGAGATAGCAGGAACCTGAAGGGGAAGAAAACCCCAAGCATGCAGCCCTTTAGCCTGGGATACATTTACCAGAGGAGAGCCGGGGGCAGGTTGCCCCTAGGATATGGGTGAGGGAATCCCTTGGGTATGAGGGAAAGGGGAGAATAGGGATCAGGGCCCAGAGTTCTGAGACTTTGGGGTAGTATTGTGGGCAGGAATTGGAGTATGAAACTGCTCACGAGGGCACCTGGGGTGACTGAGGCTGTGTGAATGACCTGGTGTTCATGTGTGCAGCCATCCGGGATTCGCTGAGATTCTCTTAATCACATACTCTTTGAAACATAGATGCATTTAATTAAAAAGCATAATTATAGTGGGGAACAGTAATAGAGTACTTGTAGAGTCTGACAGATAGTTTTAAAAAAGAAAATAGGGAATATTTGCCTTACCAAATATTAAAATTTAAGATAAATTATTGTCATCAAAAAAATATGCTTTGGCACATGAATGAATTTCTCAAAGGAATAGGCTAGATGTAAGGAATGGACACAGTATGTTTACATACTTAAAAAAATTTTTTTAAATTTTATTTTTGTAAGCACTAGTCTTTTTTTTGAATTTTATTTTATTTATTTTTTTATACAATAGGTTTTTATTAATCATCAATTTTATGCACATCAGTGTATACATGTCAATCCCAATCACCCAATTCATCACACCACCCGCCCCACCCCCACACCGCTTTCCCTGCTTTGTGTCCATACGTTTGTTCTCTACATCTGTGACTCAATTTCTGTCCTGCAAACCAGTTCATTTGTACCATTTTCTAGGTTCCACATATATGCGTTAATATACGATATTTGTTTTCCTCTTTCTGACTTACTTCACTCTGCATGACAGTCTCTAGATCCATCCACGTCTCAACAAATGAACAATTTCTTTCCTTTTTATGGCTGAGTAATATTCCATTGTATATATGTACCACATCTTCTTTATCCATTCATCTCTCGATGGGCATTTAGGTTGCTTCCATGACCTGGCTATTGTAAATAGTGCTGCAATGAACATTGGGGTGCATGTGTCTTTTTGAATTATGGTTTTCTCTGGGTATATGCCCAGTAGTGGCATTGTTGGATCATAAGGTAATTCTATTTTTAATTTTTTAAGAAAACTCCACACTGTTCTCCATAGTGGCTGTATCAATTTACATTCCCACCAACAGTGCAAGAGGGTTCCCTTTTCACCACACCCTCTCAACAACAGCATTTGTTGTCTGTAGACTTTCCGATGATGCCCATTCTAACTGGTGTGAGGTGATACCTCATTGTAGTTTTGATTTGCATTTCTCTAATAATTAGTGATGTTGAGCAGCTTTTCATGTGCTTCTTGGCCATCTGTATGTCTTCTTTGGAGAAATGTCTATTTAGGTCTTCTGCCCATTGTTGGATTGGGTTGTTTGTTTGTCTAATACTGAGATACATGAGCTGTCTATATATTTTGGAGATTAATCCTTTGTCCATTGATTC
>NC_041225.1:90178962-90179617 GCF_002837175.3 Physeter macrocephalus | reverse complement strand
ATATTCACAGTATTGATTCTTCCAATCCAAGAACATGGTATATCTCTCCATCTGTTGGTGTCATCTTTAATTTCTTTCATCAGTGTCTTATAGTTTTCTGCATACAGGTCTTTTGTCTCCCTAGGTAGGTTCATTCCTAGGTATTTTATTCTTTTTTTTGCAGTGGTAAATGGGAGTGTTTCCTTAATTTCTCTTTCAGATTTTTCATCATTAGTGTATAGGAATGCAAGAGATTTCTGCACATTAATTTTGTATCCTGCAACTTTACCAAATTCATTGATTAGCTTTAGTAGTTTTCTGATGGCATCTTTAGGTTTCTCTATGTACAGTTATCATGTCATCTGCAAACAGTGAGAGTTTTACTTCTTCTTTTCCAGTTTGTATTCCTTTTATTTCTTTTTCTCCTCTGATTGCCGTGGCTAGGGCTTCCAAAAGTATGTTGAATAATAATGGTGAGAGTGCACATCCTTGTCTTGTTCCTGATCTTAAAGGAAATGCTTTCAGGTTTTCACCATTGAGAATGATGTTTGCTGTGGGCTTGTCATATATGGCCTTTATTATGTTGAGGTAGGTTCCCTCTATGCCCACTTTCTGGAGAGTTTTTATCATAAATGGGTGTTGAATTTTGTCAAAAGCTTTTTCTGCATCTATTGAG
>NC_041225.1:90135099-90178855 GCF_002837175.3 Physeter macrocephalus | reverse complement strand
GTTATACCTTTCTAAGAATTTGTCCATTTCTTCTAGGTTGTCCATTTTATTGGCATAGAGTTTCTTGTAGTAGTCTCTTAGGATGCTTTGTATTTCGACGGTGTCTGTTGTAACTTCTCCGTTTTCATTTCTCATTTTAATTTCTTCAGTGATCTCTTGGTTATTTAGTACCGTATTGTTTAGCCTCCTTGTGTTTGTGTTTTTAACGTTTTTTTCCCTGTAATTCATCTCTAACCTCCTTTCACCTGTGAAGCCATATGGTCCTGGACTTTTGTTTATTGGAAGATTTTAAATCACAGCTTCAATTTCATTACTTGTTATTGGTCTGTTGATATTTTCTGTTTCTTCCTGGTTCAGTCTTGGAAGGTTATACCTTTCTAAGAATTTGTCCATTTCTTCTAGGTTGTCCATTTTATTGGCATAGAGTTTCTTGTAGTAGTCTCTTAGGATGCTTTGTATTTCGACGGTGTCTGTTGTAACTTCTCCGTTTTCATTTCTCATTTTATTGATTTGAGTCCTCTCCCTCTTTTTCTTGATGAGCCTGGCTAATGGTTTATCAATTTTGTTTATCTTCTCACAGAACCAGCTTTTAGTTTTATTGATCTTTCTATTGTTTTCTTTGTTTCTATTTCATTTATTTCTGCTCTCATCTTTATTATTTCTTTCCTTCCGCTAACTTTGGGTTTTGTTTGTTCTTCTTTCCCTAGTTACTTTAGGTGTAAGGTTAGATTGTTTATTTGAGATTTTTCTTGTTTCTTGAGGTAGGCTTGTATAGCTATAAATTTCCCTATTAGAACTGCTTTTGCTGCATCCCATAGGTTTTGGATGGTCGTGTTTTCATTGTCATTTGTCTCTAGGTATTTTTTGATTTACTCTTTGATTTCTTCAGTGATCTCTTGGTTATTTAGTACCGTATTGTTTAGCCTCCTTGTGTTTGTGTTTTTAACGTTTTTTTCCCTGTAATTCATCTCTAACCTCCTAGCATTGTGGTCAGAAAAGATGCTTGATATGATTTCAGTTTTGTTAAATTTACTGAGGCTTGATTTGTGACCCAAGACGTGATCTATCCTGGAGAATGTTCCATGCACACTTAGAAGAAAGTATAATCTGCTGTTTTTGGATGGAATGTCCTATAAATATCATTTAATTCTATCAGGTCTATTGTGTCATTTAAAGCTTCTCTTTCCTTATTTATTTTCATTTTGGATGATCTGTCCAATTGACGTGCTCCTATATTGGGTGCATATATATTTATAATTGTTATATCTTCTTCTTGGATTGATCCCCTGTTCATTATGTAGTGTCCTTCCTTGTCTCTTGTAACATTCTTTATTGTAAAGTCTATTTTATCTGATATGAGTATTGCTACTCCAGTTTACTTTTGATTTCCATTTGCGTGGAATATCTTTTTCCATCCCCTCACTTTCAGTCTGAATGTGTCCCTAGGTCTGAAGTGGGTCTCTTGTAGCCAACATATATATGGGTCTTGTTTTTGTATCCATTCAGCAAGCCTGTGTCTTTTGGCTGGAGCATTTTATCCATTCGTGTTTAGGGTAATTATCGATATGTATGTTCCTATTACCATTTTCTTAATTATTTTTGGTTTGTTTTTGTAGGTCCTTTTCTTCTCTTGTGTTTCCCAGTTAGAGAAGTTCCTTTAGCATTTGTTGTAGAGTTGGTTTGGTGGTGCTGAATTCTCTTAGCTTTTGCTTGTCTGTAAAGCTTTTGATTTCTCCATCAAATCTGAGTGAGTCCTTTCTCTCTCTCTTCTCCTTCTGGGGCCCCTATAATGAGAATATTGTTGCGTCTAATGTTGTCCCAGAGGTCTCTTAGGCTGTCTTCATTTCTTTTCATTCTTTTTTCTTTATTCTGTTCCACAGCAGTGAATTCCACCATTCTGTCTTCCAGGTCACTTGTCCGTTCTTCTGCCTCAGTTATTCTGCTATTGATTCCTTCTAGTGTAGTTTTCATTTCAGTTATTGTATTGTTCATCTCTTTTTGTTTGTTCTTTAATATTTCTAGGTCTTTGTTAAACCTTTCTTGCATCTTCTGGATCTTTGCCTCCATTCTTTTTCTGAGGTCCTGGATCATCTTCACTATCATTTCTTGCATCTTCTCGATCTTTGCCTCCATTGTTTTTCCGAGGTCCTGGATCATCTTTACTATCATTATTCTCAATTCTTTTTCTGCAAGGTTGCCTATCTCCACTTCATTTAGTTGTTTTTCTGGGGTTTTATCTTGTTCCTTCATCTGGTACATAGCCCTCTGCCTTTTCATCTTGTCTATCTTTCTGTGAATGTGGTTTTTGTTCCACAGCCTGCAGGATTGTAATTCTTCTTGCTTCTGCTCTCTTTTTCAGATTCTTTTCCCTTATAGTTTATTACAAAATATTGAGCATAGTTCTCTGTACTATACAGTAGGTCCTTGTTGGTTATTTATTTTATGTATAGTAGTGTGTATATATTAATCCCAAAGTCCTAATTTATCCCTCCCTCCCTTCCCCTTTGATAACTATAAGTTTGTTTTCTAAGTCTGTGGGTCTATTTCTGTTTTGTATATAAGTACATTTGTATCATTTTTTTTAGATCCCACATACAAGCAATATCATGATATTTGTCTTTGTCTGGCTTACTTCACCTTAGTATGATAATCTCTAGGTCCATCCATGTTGCTGCAAATGACATTATTTTGTTCTTTTTTATGGCTGAGTAATATTCCATTGTGTATATATATATATATACCACATCTTCTTTATCCATTCTTCTGTTGATGGACATTTAGGTTGCTTCCATGTCTTGACTATTATAAATGAACATTGGTGTGTAAGTATCTTTTCAAATTATGGTTTTCTCTGGTTATATGCCCAGGGGTGGGTTTGCAGGATCATATGGTAGTTTATTTTTAGTTTTTTAAGGAACCTCCATAGTGACTGAACAAATTTACATTCCCATCAACAGTGTAAGAGGGTTCCTTTTTCTCCACACCCTCTCCAGCATTTAATATTTGTAGACTTTCTGACGATTGCCATTCTGACCTATGTGTGGTGATACCTTATTGTAGTTTGATTTGCATTTCTCTAATAATTAGTGATATTGAGCATCTTTTCATGTGTCTGTTGACCACCTGTATGTCTTGTTTGAAGAAAGTCTATTTAGATCTGCACAGTTTTTGATTAAGTTGTTTGTTTTTTATATTGAGCTGTATTAGCTGTTTGTATATTTTAGAGATTAATCCCTTGTTGGTTGCATTGTTTCAGCAACCCCATTTTAAGCTGTCATTTCAGTAGATATAAAAGTACCAGTACCTAAGAATATATGACAGGGGTGTTTACAGAAATACTGTTTGTGGTGGCAAAATATTGGGCAATGAACCATTATCCGTTAATGATAAAATGGCCAAATAAACATGGTGCCTCCATGATGTGGGATATTATGTAACTATCACAAAGAATAAATAAGTTAGAGCTATCAACATATTCACATGGAGAAATGTTAATATATTAAGTGCAAAATCAAGTTTTTTCCAAATGTGTATACTATAATTGCATTTTTGTAAAAAAGTTGAATAAGCAAATAAAGCTCAAGACTCATGCCTATTCTGGGTTTGCATGTATTTATAACAGCTTAGACAAGTATGGCTTAACAGCATAAATTCCCTCAGGTAATATGAATGAGAGGGAGTGATTTTTATCTTATTACTTCTATACTTTTGGTTGTTCTGCTTTTTACAAGAATCATGTTTTTGCTTTTTTAATTAAAAGGAATTGGTTAAAGGCAATTTTAAAATGAAAAAAATGACAAAGTGCTTAAAATATGTCTATGGCTCACTGGGCCCTAAGGTTAAAGTCCACTCTCTTTAATGGACTCACAAGGACCCTGGGATCTGATGTCTGCCTACAGCACCAGCCATTTTCCCCTTTATTCTGCTCTTTCTCTCTGTTCTCCAGCTGTGCAGGACCAGGAGCATTCTTGGCAGCATTATTCCCTCCTACATACCTGGATCTCACTTCTCATGGGAATCCCTGAGACTGGGCAAAGTACCCACCTTACCGTTCCTATAGCTCCTTGCACCTATGTCCCTGATGATATTGCTGTATTGCCTGTTTACTTACTTTTATCCCCACTACATGGTAAGTACAAAGAATGGAGGAATAGCTTTTGTCATGATGTCCCCAGTGCCTTGTCTAGCTCATTGTAGGTACTAAACACAATAAATATTTGTTGAATAAATAAAGGAAAGAAGAACAAAATGAATGAATGTCAAGCATTAGAGATACAAAGAAGAAAACATAGTCTGTGCTCTCAAAATTGCATGATGGAGAGACAGGCATGTAAACAGCCCAGTTATAAAAGAAAGAGATGATTATTGTTATAGGACAGAGGGAACATAAGCTACCTAAAGTTACCTGGAGAAAGTCTGGATGATTTCATAAGTGAGGAAACATTTAACCAGAGATTTGAAGGATAAATAGACATTTACCAGGAAAATAAGGATGGAATGATGTTTCTGGCCCAAGAACCAGCCCCTTCAAGAGCACAGAGGCATGAAAGAACAAAACATATTCTGAAAAACTTCAATAGATTTGGTGTTGCTTGAGTGTAAAGTTCAGGTTGGGAAAAGGAGTATAAGAAAGATCATAAATGGAAGCAGCTATATTGATGAAGGTCTCTGCTTGGCCATGCACATGAGTTTAAAGGTTACATGGGGAAATACTGAGGAAGATTTTAAGCAGGGGTGTGATATGAGAGGTTTTAGATCATACTGACAAGATATGAAGTTTGGGGCAGGAGATGATTATCAGATAAAGGGAGATTGGCCAAGAGTGCAACAGAAAGGAGGTTACTACAACCTTCTATTGGAGAAGTAATCTGGGCTGAACCACAACAGAGACTAGGCTTCAAAGAGGAGGGATTGGTGAAGTACTAAGGAGGTCAAGTTGACATGACTCAGTGTTTGATGGGCTGGAGTGGTCAAAAGTCAAAGTGAACCCTCAAATTTCTGATTTGGCAATTTCAGAAATATCACAACAAGAAATATCAGAGGAGAAGCAAGTCTGAGAAAGGTAGAAAACAAACTCAGTTTGGATCATGTTGAGAGTATTCATCTCCTAGGGCTTAAGTTCAAAAACTGCATGGCTCAAATCAACAGAAATTTACTCTCTCACAGTTCTGGAGGCTGGAAGACCAAAATCAAGATGGTCAGCAGGACCATGCTCCCTCCAAAGGCTGTAGAGGAGGATCCTTCTTTTCTTGCCTCTTCTTAGCTTCTGGATGGTTGCTCTCAATCTTCAGTGTTCCTGGGCTTGCAGCTCCAATCTCTGCTTCTGCCATCAAATGAACTTCTCCCTGTGTGTCTCTATCTCCATATGGCATTTTCCTCTTCTTATAAGGACTAGTCATATTTTATTAGGACCCACCCTACCAACCTCATCTTAACCTGATTATATGTGCAAAGACCCTATTTCCATATAAGGTCACATACACAGGTACTGGGCATTAGGACTTCAACACATATTTTTGGGAGACTCAATTCAACCCATTACACTGAGTTTAAAGAGTGGTGGGACCTTTGGTGGAGATTTCCAGGAGACACCTCAATAGAGGGCTCAGGGGAGAGTCCTGGTCTACATATCTTTAATTATAATATACCAGCAAAGAGACAGCATGGAGTGATCACAGAAAATACGTAAGTGGCCTGAGAAGAGAAACTTTGGGAAAGTCAAGGTTATGGAGCTGCAAGGGCCAGAGGATCCCATGCAAGAGATGACTGAGAAGGAAGGGTCAGAGTGTGAGTGTCTGCAAGGGACTCTTGTGCTGACCATCTTGACTCATGTTAGGGGTGTTTGAACCCAGACTGTCTGGAACTAGAGTCCACTCATTGAAGTCCTTCATTGTACTCGTGAGCTTTGCCAATTTCTTGTTGAAATTTCTTGTCTACTCAGCAAGTTTAGACCAAGAGAGGGGACAAGAATGATGTAGACAGTTAGGAAGCCCTCAGGGGGCCTGCTGTCAGGTTCCAGGAATTAGGATACAACTTTGGCTTTGGGTAGAAAAACAGCAGTAAATTTAACAAGAAATGCAGTGGAACCTGGGTACCCAGGGTCATCACTACCCTGTGAGCCCTACATGTCTTCTGGGCTGAATTCAGCTGTCACCACGTGCAGGCCTACAAAAGGTATGGACTCACAACCTGAGCCCCTTTTTTCAATTAGTGAATTATGCATCAGAACCAGTGACTCATAACCTATGGGGATTGACAGGGCCCCCAAAGATAATCCAGTTTGACTCTAATTTCACAGGTGAGAAGCCAGAGGCCCAAAAGGCAGAGCAAGGACTATGGCAGATTAAAGATGACTACAAACTCTTTGACACTTCTCCCATTGTGAGTGAGAACTATATCCCTCCCCATGAATCTGGACAGGCTCTATGACTGCTTAGCTAATAGAAAGCTGCCTAAGTGACACTATGCCAGTTTCTGGACTCAGGCCTTAAGAGGCTAGCAGCTTCCACTTCCTGCTCTGTGAACATGGACGCTTTGAACACAGATGCCATGCTGTGAGGAAGCCCAAATAACCCCATAGAGACGCATAGGAGAGGAATTGAGGTCCCTGGTCAACAGTCCCTGGTGACAGTCAGCATTTTGTGCCAACTTGGAAGTGGATCCTCTAGCTCTAGTCAAGTGTCTCCTGCTGAAAACTCATGGAACAAGAACAGCCACCTCTGCATAGACTTGCCCCAAATGCAGATTTATGAGCAAATTAAATGCTTGTTGCTATTTTAAGACTCTAAGTTTGGGATGGTTTGTTATGTAGCAACAGATAATCAGAAGAAGGTGCTCTGACTCTCAGCCAATGTTTCTTTCACACTAGTGCTCACTGTCTCCCTTTGGGTCATGCAGGCCACTCACCAGTCTCAGTGGTCTGTGAAGCTGGAAAAACTGGTGCATTACCCTGCATGAGGACTGCTCGATGATTGCAGGTCTTCAGCAAAAGTCACCAAACCTAATGATCATGAGAATCCCTGGGATCTGGAGCTTAAGTATGTAGATTCTTGAGGCCCATCCCAGTTGTATATTAAATTAGAATCCTTAAGTGTGCAACATTTCTATTTTTTAAAGCTTCCCAGGTGATTCTGATGATCAGCCAGCTTTGGAAACCATCAATCATGATTTATGCATGAGCAATTTGGAGAAATATCCCAGCATCACTGACATGCACAGATTATCCTAAACTAGGCATTTCTGGAATTTTTCCATTTGTATTAAGATTCCTAGGCAGAATGAGTTATTCCTACTTCCTGGTTAAGCCAATCTGAGGCCAAGTTCTTAGCACAGTTACCCTTCCTTTAACTTGGTGTTGGCCTAGGATCCCCAGTGTAGATGTTTCTGATGACCCTGGACCAGGCTAATGTGTGTAAATAAAAGGAAGGGACTAATTAGTCATTAGTGTTGTTTGCCAAATATTTATTTGAAGAGGCTCTCTCCTTTTCTTGGCATATAATAGGATCACATTTCCTGGCCCCTGCAATTGAATAGAACCAAATAAATAACTCTAACAAATGAACAGAAGATGTGTGTCACTTTTGGGACAGCACATTTTATTACAAGTCCAAGACCCTCCAGAATTCTCTTTTCATCTGCATTATGAGTGGCAATGTTCCAGATGGTGGTTGTTCTATCAACATGGACTCCTGAGTGACAATGATGTACAGAGCCTCCTTGTTTACCTTACAAGGTTTGTTGATGTTTGTTATTGTAGCATAACCCAGCCTAGTCTGATTGATATAGCCAGAAATGGAAAGCTTATCACTCTGAAGCCTCCTCTCTCTTATGTTTACTGGTTAGAAGAATACTCTATAACCAATTTGAATTTTTATGTTTTTCCACTTTAAAGACTTACTAATTAAAAAGTTCTATTCCCGTTCTGCATGAGTGAACACTTTTCCTCCCAGCAAACTTGTCAGGGACCTGTCTATTCTCAGAACATACAGTAGGTGCTGAGAACATGATGTTACCTGTTGAAAGGTTATGGCTTTTTTTTTACCTATTCCATGGGACTCTGATAATTATGAATGCTGGGGCATAAACTAACTCATAGAAGATTCTACTTAAATATTTCAAATACTATGTGGAATATTGTCTTTTTAAAAGGCTGTCTTACAAGGCATGTTTTCTGATTTTTCTGAAAAGCTGCTGGTGTGAGATAATGTCTCTGTCAGTGAATGAGTGTAGGTTTTCTACACCCAGCAATAGTGTGCTCTATATTAAGACTATTTTCAGACATCATTTTTCTCTCACATTGTGGTAGAGAAGTTGAGAGCCCTGATATTCAAAGAGAGGAAGTATTACTTTGTCTCCTGAGCCAGCATGTGAGGCTGCATCTATGACTTGTTTGATTATTATTCTTTTCCTTAGAAAGAGAACATAAAATGAGGGGCTGCTTTCTTTCATCTTGTTTGAAAAAATAGTCATCAATGCTTTCTGATATCTTGGATGTAGGTTTTCCTTATTATTTAACAAGTAATTAAGTCTCTCCCTACTTGATCTATACTTGAATTTAGCTTCTGAATTTAGAAGTTTTAACAATTTATTCAAGTAACGTGTATATATTCTGTTAATAATTCAAATATTGCAAATAATGTCGAAATCCCTCTTTGCCACATTCCATTTCCCATTCTCCTTCCCAGGGTGGATTGCTATTACTAATTTTATGTGTATGTCTTTAAATTTTTATACACATATTTATATATAATAAATGTACCTTCAAAATTATATAGCATTTTTGTGTGTTTTAATTTTCTTTACATACATGGAATTTGTTGTACATACTGTCTGCAAATTGCTTTCTTCACTTATATCTTAGAGAGTTATTCAAGTCAGTATAAATAGAGAAATCACATTGTTTTCTGTTCATTTTCTATAATGTGGATGTGACATAGTACATTTAATAATTTCCCTATTTAAAGACATTAAGGTTATTTCTCAGATTTTGTATTACAAATAGTGTGACCACAAACATCTTCATATATGTGACTTTGTGCACATATGTGAATGTTGACTTAGAGTTGACACAGGAAAGTGTAATAGTTTTGTCAAAGCTTTCATTTAATTTTATTTAAAAATATTATTTTAAAAATGTGGTAAAATATACACAACATTACAATTTTAACCATTTTTAGTAGCATTAAGTTCATTCACATACTGTGCAACCATCACCACAATCTATCCACGGAAATTTTTTCATCTTGCAAAATTGAAACTCTGTATCTATTACACATTAAACCCATTTCCCCCTACCCTAATCCCCAGACCATGACCATTCTACTTTCTGACTCTGAATTTGACTACTCTAAGTACCTCATTTGGGTGGAATCATACAGTATTTGTCCTTTTGTTATTAGCTTATCTCACTTGTCATAATGTCTTCAGAGTTCATATATGTTGTAGGGTTTGTCAGAATTTCCTTCCTTTTTAAGGCTGAATAATATTTTATTGTATGTATGTACCTCATTTTGTTTTGGAACTTTCATTTTAATGGATTGTCCTCAATCTCTCTCCAAGTGGCTGGATCATTACATAAGAGCAGCCATTTCCCCCTATTTTTGCCAGCATTCTACATTAAGAAACTTCTTGAAGACAAAAGTGATATTTCAATTTAATTTGCATTTCTCCAATTAATAGTGAGATTAAACTGTTTTTATATTTTTATTTCTGTAAATTACTTCTTTACAATCTTTTCTCACTTTCCTATTGGATTATCTGTTTCTCATTGATTTATTGCAGTTCTTTATATATTCTGCATACCCTCCTTTGTTTGTCATATTCATTGCAATTATTTTCTCTGAGTATGTCTCTTTTAACTTTGTTTGTGGCTGTTTTTCTGCTTGCCCCATTACCTCTGTTTTCCATTAGTCAAGTTCTTCTATTCCTTGAGTTTGGCACCTCTTTTTAATGGTGTTAGATTTCCTCAAATGTTTAATGATTTGTGATTGTGAGCGATTCTTTGTATTTTTTTCCCTTTTAACGGCTTTGCATGCATTCTTGTTTACAAGCCTGCATAGGATAGGTGAGAGGAAGGAGAGAGGGGCATTGCATGCTGCTGTGCTTGTAGTCTAGTGTGCATAAAGTGAACCTAGGCAGAAGCAAATTGCTGCCAGGTATGTTACTTTGATAGACTCTTAGACAGGAGAGCTCCTCATACTTGCCAGGGGTTGTGAGTTGCCCAAGGCAAGTCTGTTTTTCTGTCCAAGCATGCATGCTCATTGTTCATCTCTAAGTGCAGACAGCTCTGTCATCTGCTGCCTGATCCAAGTAGAGAAGTCCAAGTAAGACGAATGGGTGCGAAGATGGGAAGGTGGAAGGAGAGGAAGGATTCCACAAACCTGATGGCTCTTACTGTGGAACCTTAGATACTAACCCAGTTAGTGATTCCTGGACCCCTCCTTCTCTAGCTACTCCTCCTGTTAGGCTGTGCCTTGTCTTTGCTTCACCTTTTGTAGCTGCCTGTGTGCATTTTGGTTGTGGTTTTCTTCTTCAATCCAATCCTATCTGTATCCCAGGTTTTAGTAATTTTTTCCTGATTTCTGGTCTGTTGAGCAGGATTGTGGGCCTTGGCAAACAGCTCTTAATTTTTCCTTTCTGGCTCCCTCACTTTCAGGAACCCAGGCTCTCTATGAGAGCCAAGGGACCTATAAGAATGGAAAAGGATCAAAAAGATTAATCATCTCAGTGAGTTTCAGTCAGTGTGTTATTTGATCCTGGTGTGACACCTACTGCATTTGCTCTTTACCAATATATACAATACCTTGGAAAAATTTAGTTCTCATGGGCCATTACAATGAAAAGTAGAACTGGCATCTACATTTTTTTTTTTTTTGGCATCTACATTTATGTTAACAGAGAAGGTGGTTGTCCCCAGCTTTCATTAATCTTCTATCAGGAAATTTTCTCCTATGAATGTTTGTATCAGTTTTCTTACATGATAAGAAAAAGTGAGCAAGGCTGAATTTTCTTTAAGACTAAACATTGAGAGATACTCAAATAAGTTGAAACAGAGAATAGAAGTTTATGTTATTTAGTATAGTCAGAGGAGTTTTACTGGACTTTTTTCTTGGATCCAGAATTTTGAAAAAAGAGTATTACCCCTAAGAGACCCTATTTATCCATCTTTCAATGGCTGGGAGAATTTTTCATCCTTGGTGAAATGACATGACATTCAAACACATTAACCTTTAAACTACAAGGGGAAAAAGTCAAGAGTACCTCTTATTTGTTGAAGGAAGTGAAGGTATTTAGATTCAAACTAGACATATTTTCTTTTTTTTTTTTTTTTTTTTTTTTTTTTTTTGACGCGCAGGCTCAGCGGCCATGGCTCACGGGCCCAGCCGCTCCGCGGCATGTGGGATCCTCCCAGACCGGGGCGCGAACCCGGTTCCCCTGCATCGGCAGGCGGACGCGCAACCGCTGCGCCACCAGGGAAGCCCGACATATTTTCTTTTATCAAACTGCCCTGAGTTCAGTAAGAATACAGATGCATGGAAATTAAAAATATTTGATGGAAATGAATTCACTGCTTTAGTCCCAGATTTTTTTTTTATGCAGTCTCTCATTTCATCCTCACAGGAGTTTTTAAATTTTATTTTATTTTTTTGTGGTACGCGGGCCTCTCACTGTTGTGGACTCTCCCGTTGCGGCGCACAGGCTCCGGACGCGCAGGCTCAGCGGCCATGGCTCGCGGGCCCAGGCTCTCCGCGGCATGTGGGATCTTCCCGGACCCGGGCACAAACCCGCATCCCCTGCATCGGCAGGCGGACTCTCAACCACTGCGCAACCAGGGAAGCCCTATTTATTTATTTATTTACTTTTTAATATTCTGTATTCTTTTTTAAAATTTTCTTTATTTTCTTTCTTTCTTCTTTCTTTCTTTAGGCTGCATCTGGTCTTAGTTGGGATCTTTGTTGAGGCATGCAGGATCTTTCATTGTGGATGTGGGCTTTTCTCTAGTTGTGGTGTGTGGGTTTTCTCTCTGTAGTTGTGGTGTGCAGGCTCCAGGGTGCGTAGGCTCTGTAGTTTGTGGCACGCGGGCTCTCTCATTGAGGTGAGCAAGCTCAGAATTTGTGGCACGCGGACTTAGTTGCCCTGTGGCATGTGGGATCTTAGTTCCCCAACCAGGGATCGAACCTGCATACCCTGCATTGGAAGGTGGATTCTTTACCACTGGACGACCAGGGAAGTCCCAGTCCCAGATTTTTTTAGTGCATACAAGTCATTCTTTAAGTTTCTGTAGCTGTTAGAATGGAAGTATCAGGATCTTCAGAAATGATGAAGATTAGCTCTAACAGTTTGACTGTTAAAAGTACGTTGTATCCACTGGGAAGAAGTCATAATCCTGGAGTTTTGGAGAAAAGGATATGCATACTAGACTAAACTATGAATATATTCCAAAGGCTTGATAACAACTTAGGCTCTTGGTACCAGTTCTATAATTAACAGGGACAAAATTGAACTGAGACCAGTAACAGGCCTATAAATGTTTTATAGAAAAAACATTTATAAAAATGTGTTTTGATTTGCTTTGGTATTAAAGCTAAAAAACCCAAATTTTGGGCTAGCAACAGAAAGCAAACAGACTATGAAATTTATAAACAGTTCACACATATAAGTGGCCCATCATTGGAAAAATGAAATGCCCAGCTGGACGGGGTGCCTTTGGAGGGTTACTGACTTATGGTTAGTGTCTGCAACAGTTTCTGGATTCCTAAATACCCAAGGATAGTTGTGCTAGATGGACACAGGCACTGGTATCATCTGGCCAGACTACGTTTTTTCCCATGTAAAAGCGGTGATACTCTCTTTCATCTTCCTGCATGAGATTATTTTCATCAGCATTCTGTGAGGGACCCTCATGGAGAGGGGTTGACTGGCTTATCCAAGCAAAAGCTCTCCACAGCACAATGCAATCCCTGTATACTTTGTGTTCAGAGTTTTGTCTGTGGCATTTCAGCTCCCTAACTTGGATTTTCTGTGCTCTGTATTTGACGGTTGCATGAAGCATTTTTGATAATGAGACCTAAATCTTTGTTCTGGATAAATGTCATCTGTAAGTATATGCTTTTTAGCTTGGAGTATTGCCTTATTTATTTTACAAACATTGTGTACGCTAAGATATAATATTTCGGTTTTTTTTGTCGAGGGTCTGTGACAGATTCTAACTCCTCTCTCTCTAGCTTTGTTTTCTGTCTTTATATATGGAACACTCATCTCCAGTGAGATATCTTTGGCACACATTTTTATCTTGCTGGCCCTCCTGCCTCTAAGCCATTTGTGACTGCTTAGAAGCATGTAGACAATTTTTTTCCAGCTCTAATGGATTAAGCCATAGTTCATGTTCTTAAAAAAATCCTTATAACTTATTTATGCTGGGCAATTTTCAGACTTTCATTCTCAGTCCTTTAACATTCTATAGTCAGTCAAAGCCTGGAGGAGAGAGAAGAGAAGTTGACCTCTAAACTGTTATATATAATGGAACTAGTTCAAATCTTTTTATGAATTTTTTATTACAAAAGTATTATACATCTATTAGACAAAGCTAGAAAATAGAGAAAAAACCCACAATATCCAGAGAAAATGTGCATTAGCTTTGAGAGTTTTTTTTTCCTAATTTTTTCTATTCACTTAAATTGTGTAGTAGTTAGGGCTACAACTCAGATTTGTATCCACCTTTCAAATTTCATATTACAATATAAACATTTCCTCATGTGAATACAAACTTCATAAACATTTGTAATGGCTTCAAGACATTTAATCATAGAGATGTACCATAATTTAACAACTGCTATATTGTTCAACATTTTGTTTCCAAATGTTCATGAGTGCACATAATTATGTAATGAACATCTTTGTGCATATGGATTTTAAAAATTATTTTCTTAGGTTGGTAGTTTGCTGTCTAGAACTAAACTCAAAATTCTGGAAGTCTCTCCAAAATAAATTTCAAATGTTTAAAGGAGAAAAACAGGGAAATCTGAATAAACCTCTTACATAACCATGGTACATTTAACAAAACTAAGAAATTGACATAGGTGCCATACATTAACTAAAGTATAGACTTTTTCAGTATTTTCCCATTTTTTCACTCATGTCTCTTTTCTGTTCTAGGACGCAATCCAGGATACCATATTGTTTTTAGGGTTCAAATTTTAGAAAATGGTGACAGTAGCTTATTCAGAAAGGGAGCTGAGTTATGTGTTTTCTCGGTCCTTGCTTAGCTCACAATATCTTCCTCTTACTGAGTCATAAATGACAACCTTGTTGTGGGTGGGATTCTTGAGTCTTAGTTTTCCTCCTTTAAATATTTGAATATATTATCATGTTCCTTACACATTTTTTTTTCTTCAGTCTAGTCATTATGAGCCCCTTGAGTTTTCCTTCTATGATCTGGTTCCTCATATGATCTAGTTCCTTATGTGATATTTGGCAAGGTTTCATAGCTCTGACTGCTTGTAGCTTGTCAGAACTTCACTGGTCATTTGCTGTCTAGAACTGGATCAACACTCAATAAGTCTCACCAAGGGCTTCCCTGGTGGCGCAGTGGTTAAGAATCCGCCTGCCAGTGCAGGGGACATGGGTTCAAGCCCTGGTCTGGGAAGATCTCACATGCGGCGGAGCAACTAAGCCTGTGCACCACAACTACTGAGCCTGCGCTCTAGAGCCCGGGAGAAGCTTGCGTGCCTAGAGCCCGTGCTCCGCAACAAGAGAAGCCACCACAATGAGAAGCCCTCGCAACCGCAACGTAAAAGTAGACCCCCAGCCCCCCCTCCCTCCAAGGGGAGAATCCGTCTGCCAGTGCAGGGGACACGGGTTCGAGCCCTGGTCCGGGAAGATCCCACATGCCGCGGAGCAACTAAGCCCGTGCGCCACAACTACTGAGCCTGCGCGCTAGAGCCCGGGAGCCACAACTACCGTGCTCCGCAGCAAGAGAAGCCACCGGAATGAGAAGCCCGCACAACCGCAATGTAAAGTAGTCCCCCCAGGGCCCCCTCCCTCCAAGGGGCAAAGAAACAAAGACCCAATGCAGCCAAAAATAAATAATAAATTAATAAATTTTAAAAAAAGTCTCACCAACACAAAGTACATTCCATCTTCAACACCTGGCTTTTGACAGGGCCCATGATTCTCATACATCCTTTGGCAGCTGTATCTTTCTTGACTGAATGTCTATTCAAATAAATTGTTAATACAAAATAAAAAGTTGGTTTTAATATGAGGAAATGCTTATGACATAAACAATAGAATGTGAATATTCCCTAGTCAAATGAAATAAAATGCATGGATTATTTACCCTAGTCTTAACCCATGCATTCTCAATGGGAGTAAGCAGTGAAAAAAATCTCTATATTACAATGGTTGTGGTTCTCCAAAGCTCAGCCTTACCTAATAAAATCTTATTCTTTGGTATTTAATTTCTCTCAGGGAGAGATTAAGTCAAAGTAAAATGTTCTCCTGGGGGGGGGGGGTGAAAATGAAAGTCATACAGTTATTATCTTCAACAAAATACGGATTTCCCAATCTGTCAAGATGATCTCAATTCTTTGGAGGGTTAAATGTATAAATGTCTTTATTATGAATTGATACAAACCATCAATAAACAAGGCAGCACTTTGATCATAAACATTCTGGCTACCCTCAAGACTGACCCAAATTTAGGGGCTTGGTATGATTGTTCACAGACAAAAGGTTCCTCCTCATAGATAACATGATATTATTTTGTTTGTTTGTTTGTTTGTTTTCCGGTACGCGGGCCTCTCACTGCTGTGGCCTCTCCCGTTGAGGAGCACAGGCACCGGATGCGCAGGCCCAGCGGCCATAGCTCACGGGCCCAGCCGCTCCGCGGCATGTGGGATCTTCCCGGACCGGGGCACGAACCTGTGTCCCCTGCATCGGCAGGCGGACTCTCAACCACTGCGCCACCAGGGAAGCCCCAGGATATTATTTTGAATAAAAACATTATGATATAAAGAAAGACTCTGCCAAACATTATGATATAATCAAAGACTCTGCTTAAGAAACTGAAGACAGATTAGGGTTAATGGTATTTCCTTGGTTTATCAGCTTAATAGCCCAAATTAAATAGTACATGAAATTAGTCTGGAACAACTATTAATAAATATTTCACAGTCCCTAATGATCATTGCATTCTCCCTCAATGCTTAAAAATCACCACCATCACCATCATCATCATAATCATTATCATTATCATCATCACTACTTTTCACTGAGCAAGTGGTATGTGCAGGTTTGATGCTAAATGCCCTACTTTCATTACCACTTTAGATACTGTTATTTTTTCAATCAATCTGGAATTTATTTTTTTAATGGTGTTAGGTGGATATTCAATCGTATTTTCCAGATTTGGAAATTTCCATATGGAAATCAAGTTGTCTCAGTTCCACTTATTAAATAGCCCATCTTTCTCCCAATGATTTATAATGCCCCCTCTACTTTATACCAAGGACTCATTTATACTTGGGTCTATTTCTGGACTCTTTATTCTATTCCATTTGTCTATTTGTCCATTTATAGGCTGTTATTATCTTAGTAATTTGTTTGCTGGCTTACTTTTCAGTAAGCCTATATAGCTTGTGGAGTAGGTTCTTTGTTTCAGAATTATCTTGGCTACATCTTGACCTCTTTGTGTGCTCTTGGTGAGTGATTTCTGGTCTTTCTTTCTCTTCTTGTAAGGACACTAATCTCATTATGAGGACTCCACCCTCATGGTCTTATCTAAACCTAATTACCTCCCAAAAGTTCTACCTCCTAATACCATCACATTGGTGATTAGGTTTTCAACATATGAGTTTTGGGGGACATAAACATTCAGTCCATAACATGTCTAAAGGAGTAGAATTCTAACCCATTTTGCCAATTTCTGGATCCATAGATTCATGGCTTCAGCTCCTGTTCATTACTATCTTGTTCACAGAAATGTTTATCTTGTTTGTGAGCATGCTTTCTGTTACTTAAAAAAAATTTTTAACTGTTTTTTTACTATCTTTGGGGAAGATGGGAGAATTTCAAGCCAAAACGCTTGAAACAGAACTATGCATGTTTCGTTGACTGAAAACTCCCCAAAGTCTCAGCTGGATTATCTGTGGTCAGCTCAGCAGTACTACCACCTGCTTCCCTGCATTAAGAAGGAGAAGTTAGAAATGACATTCCCCAGAATTCCCTTTTCTCTGTGATTCCAGGGTAGCATCAGTCAATGCGAGGCATTTGCATAAGATTGGAAGGCAGAGGAGTAGGAGGGGCCACACTCTCTGGAAGCAGATGTGAGGCTCTCAACAACTTCAGGGTATTCTTCTGAATGAACTTCTTGGATACTGTAGGCAGTTGAGACAGCCAGCAGTAGCCTCTAGAGAATCTCTCACTGCATAGTTTCTGGCTAAGATGCATGGTAGGAATTTCTCAGTTTTCTGATATTTGAATCAGTGTCCACGTAAGCTCTTTAGAACCTCTTATGATGGTGATGCAGGCTGAGATTGTCACAAATAGCCTGCTTGACCTTTGCTCCCTAGTCCTGCAAACAGATACGAAACCCTCAAATATCCCATTTTAAAGCTTTAGTACTTGGAGTAGATCAAGGAGTGTGGTAGTCGGCCTCCAAGATGGCCCCCAAAGATTGCTTGTGAACCCCCCTCCCAGACTGAATCAGGGATGGCTCTGTGTAACCCATAGAATCAGGTGGAAGGGATGGTGTGTGACTTCTGAAGCTAGGGCAGAAAAGGTGTTGTGGCTGGCATCTTGGCCTTTGGAAAGTTTGCTCTGGGAGAAGCCAGTTTTCAATTCATAAGGAGACTCAAACAGCCCCGTGGAGAGGCCCACTTGATGAGGAACTGAGGTCTTCTACTAAAAACCAGCACTAACCTGTCAGCCATGCGAGTGAGTTGCTTTGAATGGACCCTCTAGTTCCAAGCAAGTCTTCAGATGACTTAAACCCCAGTCAACCTCATGAGAGATAGCAAGCTAGCATTTCTCAGTTGAGCCACGTACAAATTCCTGGCCCATAGATGAGATAATAATTGATTATTGTTATTATAAGCAACTCATTTTGGGGGGGGAAGGTGATTATGCAGAAATAGATAACTAACACAAGTGACTTCCATTTTCCTGAACAAAAGCTTATGAAAAAAACTTTTCATTTTAATTCTTCTCCATTTGTCTTATGTACCTATACAGTCCCTGTGCAGTGTGAGTCAGGTCCATTGTCATTTTCTTGCCTGGAATTATTTAAGTCAAGCCATCTTGTGTTTTTCAAACTGGTTGCCAATTCCCAGCTGGAAGAGTTGTTTGCATCTCCCAAGATTATCAGCATGTCCACTATTTATTCTTCCTGCAGAAGGAAGATGGCAGGTTTGAGAGCTGTCAGAATGTAACTGGTTGAATCCCATCTCTACTATTTTCTGGCTGTATAATCTTGAGCAAATTTCTAAAGATTTCTAAGTTTTAGTTTTCTGACTATTAAGTAAGAATAATAGTACTTACCACACAAGTTTATAAACAGGTTAAATTTTAAAAGTATATTAAAAATTTACAGCATAGTGTCTGGCACATAGTGATCATTTACTAATGGTTTCTATGATGATGATGGTGATAATCAGGAGGATAATGATAAAGTGTGAGCTTTGGTGTTTGTCATTCAATGCCTCCCTCAAGTCCCTTCCTGTTTCGAATATCTATTATTGTATAACATACCACTTCTCAAATTTGTATCTAACAACAAGACTATTTTATTATCTCTTGCAATTCTGTGAGTTGACTGGGATCGAGTATACCTGTTCCATGTGGTATTGACTGCAGTCGTCTGAGGCCTTTTTTGGGTTGGAATATGCAAGATGGCTCATTCACTTGGCTGTTCTTAGTATTGTCTGATGGCTGGGAGCTCAGTTGGGGCTTTGATCAAAAAGCCTACAAATGGCTTTTCCATATGACTTGAACTTCTCACAGCATGGTGGCTGGATTCAAAGAGTCAGCGTCTCAAAAGCAAAAGTTCCAAGAAGAAGGAAGTGAAAACTACTTATTCTCTTAAAGGCTAGGCCCAGAACTCGCATGGCATTATTTCTGCTACATTTTGTTTGTTAGTCAGTCACAGAACAAGCCCAGACTCAAAATTAGGAGTAGCAAAGTCTCCCTTAGATAGGGATAGAGACAAAGAATTTGCCCTCATATTTAAGCTACCACATTCCCCAATTTCCATCCCAAATACCTCCCAAAATCACTCAAGAAGATCCTATGAAGCAAGGTAAGTCTATGAGCTTTCCAAAATATGTCTGATTTTTTCTTACCTCTCTGTCTAGAGCAAGCCTATCCCTCTTCATAAAGTTTTCCCTCAGATACCTCTACCCTCTGGGGGGATCCTAGGACTGACTGTCAGGATTGGCCATTGATCAGTGTCTGCTGTGAAGTTTTATGACCACACAACCATCCATTGGTATCTGCAGGGGACTGGTTCCCCTCACAGATACCAAAATCTTTGGAGGCTCAAGTCCGTTATATAAAATGGCATAGTATTTGCATATGACCATTACATAGTCTCCTATATAATCTCTAGATTACTTATAATACCTAATACAATGTAAATGCTATGTAAATAGTTGCTGGAGTGTGCAGCAAATTCAGGTTTTGCTTTTTGGAACATTGTGGAATTTTTTTTAATTTTTAAAAAATTTTTTTAGTATTTCCTATCTGCAGTTGGTTGAATCCACAGGTATGGAACTTGTGGATGTGGAAGGCTGAGTGTACCTGTTACTTGACACTTTCCAGATCTGAATACTCATTCTGTATGTAGTTTCCCACTGAGTGGGATTTATATGTCTTGGCTTTCAGCTTTGATCAGTGCTTAGTAAATATTTTCTGATTTGAATGCTATATTGTGGGGAGGAATGATGGAAGGGAATTGGTATTTATTGAACACTTAGAGCCAAGCACAATGGTAAGTTTACATATATCATTTTGTATATATATATATATGTATATATATATATTTTTGTGTGTGGGTGTGGTACGCGGGCCTCTCACCGCTGTGGCCTCTCCTGTCGTGGAGCACAGGCTCCGGAAGCACAGGCCCAGCGGCCATGGCTCATGGGCCCAACCGCTCCGTGGCATGCAGGATCCTCCCGGACCAGGGCACGAACTCGTGTCCCCTGCATCAGCAGGCGGATTCGCAACCACTGCGCTACCAGGGAAGCCCTCATTTTGTATATTTTTGATGACCATTCTATAAGTATTATTATTCCCATCTGACAAGGAAACTAAGTACTTAATTTGCTTTATTTTACAACCAGTAAGTAGAAAAACCAGAACTGAATGCAGATCTATTTGAGGCCAAGGCCCTTATCTTTCACTGGTATCATCCTGCCTACAACTCCCTTGAAATGAAGCTGTCTGGGAAAAAAGGGGAAAACTATGTAACTACGGACTGTGGTTTCTAGAGTATTTGAATCATAAACTCCCATGGTGAGGGTATGCTCTAGTCAGCTTATCTGCATGCAGACATTTACTACTGCCTAGGACTAAAGCTAAACATTAACCCACTTGAGATCTGCTTTTTCTTTTTGTTTTTCAAACTCCCATGACTCTCAGTGGCCTTGGTCATAGATCCTTTCCATTATTATTCCCTTTTAAACAGCTTCTCCGTATCGTGACAGCATGTTTGGAAACACAGTGGCATATTTGTGGTGATTAAACTTCACTAAAATGTCTGGGTCCTAGGCTTCCATAGGCCTCTTGGCTCCAGCATTGCCTGGGAGCCCCTATTTATGTCTCCATTTGAGGAATCTCAAGAGAGGTTTTGTGGCTCCTTCTCTCCAGCCTCAGAGGGGAGAAAAATTGCTGGGTCAGCAGTTCCAGAGGGCTTCAAGGGGATCAAAGAGAGAAAAGCAAACACTGAGGAAAAATGTGCTATTTATTCTTAGAACAAAGTTACATTGGCAGCTTTCTCCTCTCCAGTAATACTTGTTTTCCTGAAAGGATTATACATGTGTTTGCTTCCTTCCATAGGATTTAACCAGCACTCAGCTTATGACCTGCAACTTCTATCTCCCATCCCCTCTCAACTATGCTTTCAGTTTTCTCACTGGCTGGGCAAAATTAAAGAGATTAAAATCAACCATGAGAGAAAGTGGGTTAATACAGCTGTTACAAATGCCCATGTCAGCAATCCAAGTCAGCAGCTTAAATTAACTCAGCCATGTGAGTGGCGTCCCTGTGCCATAGATGGGGGGATCCAGAGATTTTAGGCCTCCATCCCCAGGGAAGGAATGAAGAGGCTTAGGCTAAGTGAGGAGGCCTGCTAAGTGGAGGTGTCTTTCTTTGGGAGAGCAATTTCATTCATGTTTTATTCATGGACATTTCTGCTTTTAATTAATTGAACAAATTCATTGAATGTTATGTGGCATAATAATTTATTGAGAATTTTTTCATGTCTTCTTCTCTTTGTTGTCAATACTCTTCTCCCCTCTGCCTCAAGAAGGTAGGAAGACTCTTGTCTTTGGGGGCTTTTTTGTTGCTGGTTGAAAACAGGCATTCTAGTAGAAGAAGAAGCCCTTTTTCTTGATTTTGTTTTGGTCACCTATGCTGATTGAGGGGAATTGTGCTGGGGCTGGAGTGGGAGCTTTGGGTTTCTGAGGGTACACATCCTGACTAGAGGTTAAGGAAGTCCCTGTAAAGGAAAGAAAGAACAAGATTACAGAGGGTGTTCATCAAGTATGAATGCCTGGACCCTGCTTTTCCACAGCACTCACAACGAGGGCTGTGGCCTTGAGAACCCCTGTGAAAAAAATCTCAAGTCCCAGGTCTCAGAAGTACCTGTCTCCTTGTTCCATGCAGGCTTGGAAAATAAGCCTGGATGTGGTAATCAGTATAGACAGAAGAGGCCCCTCTTTGCATGTTCTGTATGGTACAAGTCACCAGGGACCTACCCCTGACCTTGGGAAGTACCTAATAATGACTGAGATTAAATTTCCCTATGGAGGGAGTAAAGAGCTCAGGGAAAATTAAATTCAATTTAGAGAAATAAGAGAATTGTGATAGTTCTTGCATCCTAATCATGTATTAGCACCTACTAGGTGCTAGGCACTGTGAAAACTCTGGAGACAAAGAGATGAACAAGCAGCTGTTGCCCTCACGGGTGAGGAAACACATTGTAGAGTTCACAATGAAGACATGTCACAGATGCCAGGGACTCAGGAGGGAGCACTGCCTCTATTTGGAGGCAAGGAAGTCTTTCCAGAATTGCTCGTCTTTATTCTGAGTCTTAAAAGATGAGCTGGAATTCCTCAGTGGAGGATGGGGGTGGAGTTGAGAACATTCTGTACAAAGGTACAGAAGTGTGAAATAGCATGACATGTTTGGGAGACAGTAAAGAGGTTGATACAGCTGAAGCATGATAGATTGTTATAGAATGGGTGGAGGCTGACCCTGAAGGGCTTTGAATTCCATGCTAAGAAGTCTAGACTTTATCCTGTAAGAGGTGGGCAACCCCCAAACGATGCTAGTAACGTGAATATGTGCATTTATTATGAATCAAAGCCAGTTAAGGAAGGTCACAAAGGAGGAATAACCACAAAGGTAGGAAGGAATCTAGGAGATGGGAAACTGCAGAAGTGAAGGGAGAAGAGTTTGTGAAGAAGAAAGTAGCCAACAGTGGACAATACTGCAGAGAGGTACCAACACAAGCTCAGGGACAGCCACTGGATTTTGAAATTTGGAGGCTATTTTTGACTCCAATGAGGGCAATTTCAGTGGTGTGTTGGGGGTCAGAAACCAGACTACAGTGAGGTGACAATTGAATGGAGGTTGAGAAAGTGATAATAAATACACCCATTTGTTTGAGAAATTTGGAAAAGAATTAAAGATACGGAAAAATATCTATAAATGGGTAATTTATTTATGTATTTCAAATGATGAGGAGGGCTTAAGCATCTTCAAGATTTAGGGGAAGGAGGCAATGGGAAGATCAGAGATGAGGGAAGAGAAATTAGAGCAAGGAAGGAAGTCTGGCAAGCAGAGGCTTGAAGCACAGAGAAGAACCCCCTGACTGACCAAACCTCCCATGTGCCCAAGGGGTTGAGGTCATAAATCTGTGTGGAAGTGGTTACTCTGCACATCTCAGGACAACTAAACTCTATGTTTCTGAGAAGTATAGTAAACCATTTAAACATAAATCAAATGGGTCATATTTTAAATGCATTAATCAAACTTGCTAATTTAAAGGATTCCTAGTATGGAACTTCTGTTGAAACAAATGAATCAGCTTTTCATTTATTATCTCTTCTTCTGTTAGGACCATAATCTTAGACTCCTTGTTCACATCCAAAGTAGATCCCTCAACTCCATTAGCTGTGTCCAGACACAGGAGGCTGACTGGTTGCTGGATACCGGCATCAGTTTAAGAATGGAAATCACTTCAATTTGGGCACTGGGGTAATGAACAGAGTGCCATCCATTTGGTTTGCTTAGATCTAGCACACCTGTGCATAAGGACACCATGTTCTAGAACTTGCTACTATGAAATTTATGAATCAGAGAACTGATTAAAGGAATGTACTGTAGGGTTTTAAGAAGTTCAGGGTTACCTCAACCATCTGCTCTGGTTAGTGTACAGTCTTCAAAGAAATGTATAGTTTGGTATGTTTTGTCATCTGTCCTGTGTTTGCCTATTTACCTTCCAGACCAAATCACTCTACTAATTTCTCAAGCTCACACCTTTCACAGAGTTACAGGAGACAAGTCTTTGAGGAATTTGGAAGAGTTATAGGAAGTCTCATAAAGGAGTACTGAATAAGGCTCAGAGTTTAGTTCAGTTATGCTGTTAGATTGAGCTACTGTAACACAAATATTATACTTTATTTTGAGCTCTACTGTTTCTTATTCCTCTAAAAATGACTTTTAGTAGTTTGCTACATATGAAGTGTACTTTTTAATAGGTTGTGGGACTAAAATTACTTATAGCAGAATGTCTTATTTTTATAATGAGTCAATGGTATTTTCAATATAAAAAAGACATTTATATTATAAACAACTGTTTAGGGTCATATACATTGTGGATAGAGACATAACTTGCTTTTTCTTAAAGCACAACTATTAGCAACTTTACTAGGCATATTTCATGATTCCATTGTCTCATTTCTTATAATTAAAACCTCTCAGTTTTACAGTGACTTCCTGTTGGTTAGAAAGAGAGTGTTTTGTATGAACTATTTAGTAAAGTTATATTCATGTTTATTTAACCTTGTTAACCAAGATGAAAAAAGTAAAGGAGGTCTCAGCAAAAGGATGAGAATCTCCCTATGGAAAACAGAGGGAATAAAAGAAGCAAAATTTACACTCAGCTATGTTTATGGTTTAACTGGTGAATATGTTTTGATTCAAAACCTATCATTATTTCTGCCTGGCAAACTGGTTCATCTGTACCATTTTTCTAGATTCCACGTATATGTATTAATATATGATATTTGTTTTTCTCTTTCTGACTTACTTCACTCTAGGACTGACATATATACACTAATATATATAAAATAGATAACTAATGAGAACCTGCTGGATAGCACAGGGGACTCTATTTCACTTTGCTGTACAGTGGAAACCAACACAACATCACAAAACAACTATACCTCAATTTAAAAAAAAAAACCTATCACTAATCACAGGTAATGTTGTATTGGGCAACAGAAACTGGTGAGAGAAATATTTTGATTTCTACTCTGTTGCCTCAAGCAAGGTAAAGTGGTTGAGCCAAAAGAATTTAGATTTCTACTCTTCTGACTGGGCCCATGAGGAATTAATTCAATGAGAGATAAGCTTCCACTTCGCAATAGAATAAAGACATGCTTAGTTGTTGCTTGTGCCTCATTATTTCATCCCTTTTGGACACATAACATTTTAAGAATGGTGGGAGAGGTGATTAGAACACTTGGGGGCCAGTTGCGGGGGTGGTACTCAGCTGTGTGGCTCAAGTTCCCTGTGCTTTCTGGTTTTATTAAAAAAATTTTGACTCGTTTGTCCAGCACCCCCTTATATTCCTCTGTACAGGCAAAACTTTGCTTTTTGAAAAGGAAGAGAAGGCCTGGGAATGTTAATTTCATTATCTACCTCTGGAAACTAAGGAGAGCATAACCGTCAATACTGATTTATTTGGTGATTAAAGACATCCATTTGACCTTGTAAAAAGTTGGTGAAAGGTCTGGCTGTAAATGTATGGTGCTGCATTCTTCAATCTTTGGTGTCTAGGAGGTGTTAGTAGCTAATACTATCATATGACTAGTGTCCTTTCAGCAGGTAGTTGTGAAGTGAATAAATTTAAATGCCACCCAGTTAATGAAAGGAAGGAAGAAACAAAGAAACAAAGAGAGAGATAAATTGTCCTGCTTCCCCTAATATTTTAAACAATATTTTCAGGCTCACTTTTGTTAAGATGAATAAATATGAAATGACTGTAAGATAGAACATTAAAAAAAAAAACTCAGCCTCCTGATTTTCCTAAAGTGACATCATTAATGGTGACACATTGATGTCTCGGTCTGCACATCCATTAGCCTCTCATCAGGCCATGAGGCAATTTCCTTTGTCTTATTTGGTTTACATGACTGCCTTGCTCTGACGCTCTTAGAGGTCATTTACTACTTCTGGAATTCATAAGTGCTTGATGTTTGAATGTTTCTTGTAAATAGCAGTGCTATAAAAGAAGGGACAAGAATTCTGGTTTCAATCATTTGTACTTTCTTGGGACAGAACCAGATTTCCTACTCTTGACCATGTGAGGATGACATTACCCGCTCAAGGCTGAGATAAATCCAGGGATTTTTGTTAGTTTGGTATTATCTTAACATGCTTTGGTCAAGAGAGAGATTTTGATATTTTCCTTTTCCTGATGACTTTTGGCGATCATCCATTACTTAACTGAGTGCCTTACTTACTTTGCAAACTCCTTAACTGTTAGGACCTAGGCTTTTTCTCTGCATTTCCTACAGAAGTGGTTCTTAATCCTGACTGTACATTTTAATTACCTGCAGAAGTTAAAAAATGGGCTCCACACCTAGATATTCTGATTCAATTGATCTGGTCTAGAGCCCAGCTTGTAATTTCAAAATATTCCCTAAGTTAGGATTGAGTGTAACATGCAGCAAGGTCACCTACAGTGTCTAGGACAATTCCTTGTGAAGGGCAGGTGGTCTCCAGTAAATGGCAGTTAAACTGAACTGCACTGATAAACAGGCTACACAGGGCCAGATGATTTTGGGTGAGGACATATCTGGACATATTCCACTGCAGGCATTGTGTAGTACCTTAAGCGGCTCATAATTTTGGGGTAAAACAACAGGGGGCCTGAAGGTCTTACCTTAGTTGAGTTGGTAGATCAGTTTTGTTTTGTTGTCCCCCTTTTGGGTGCTGTGCCTTAGTTTCCTCATCTGTAAAATGGAAATATCCAAAGTTTGAGGTCATATTTTTGTTTGAGGCAAAAACCAGTACCAGTAAAAATTCGCCACAATGAGCTTTGTGTAAAATCATCAAATTGCTGTCATGCAAACACAAATGGGAGTTTAGGAAGTGGAAGCAGCAGAAATGTGTCTGGGGTACTTGTCAAAGTTGATTGATAGGGCTCAGCAATGATGTGGACTTAGGGATTCTCCTACCAAATCCCAGCATCATGACATTAGTGCTGCTGAAGAAATGCCACTGAGGGTTAAAACTACCACTTCTCTTTTGTGTCAAATGAAGGGGCTCTGGGGACTAGACCTCTTTCATGAGTCAGAGGTCCTGCTGCTGGCCAGGACACCAGTGTGCAGGATGGTGGAGCCCTGCTCTTACCACCAGAGCCTTGGGAGCCCTGCACACTCTGCCTGCTGACACATCAGCAAGAATGCTTACACTGAGAGCTTAGTTCACAGCCCTGGGCCTGGACCCAGGCATGAAGTAGTTACTTCAGATCCTGGTTTCCTGGGATGAACACTCTTCTGCTTCTAATTCCCCACCCCTGCCTATAACTGGAGCTGAGGCTGTTCCTGTGCACATGGACTCCCTTCTGCCTCTGTTACTGACTGGCTCATCCTGTGGATCTCAATCCCAGATTGTGTTCCTATCCACCTCAGCCTTAAGGCCAGCCAGCTTTCCCATAACCAGAGGAAACTTCACAAGATAACCCCTGAGCATCTGCCACGGTCTAGCAGAGGGACTTAATGCTCCTCCACACATCTGATCTAAAGTCTGAAATGCTATGTAATGCTATGCTTTAGTTATATCCCCCTAAAGCTGGAAAATAGAGGATTCCCTCTTTTAAGATAGTTGTGCTATTAGTGAAGTACTGGCCCCTCTCATTTTGGGATAAATCTCCCCCATACATTCGGTTTCTCGTAACAATCTATGGTTTATCTCTTGTCATCTCATCTCAGTTTATGGAGGATTAAACCACACATAGTGTCTTAGTAAAAGGGCTATCAAGGACAACTTATTTTACAGGTGGAAAATGGGTCACAGAGGGTTTTGATGATGTGTAACTGTAATAAGTGAATGGGACCTGAAATGAGGACTCTCTTTTCTATCAAAGTGGCAGGGTGGCGGCAAAACGGTGGTGGTAAATGCAGACAATGGTGGTAGCAAAGTGTACCACTTGAGAATCTTGGATTGCAGGGACAAAAAGATTTTCACTTCATGATATCTCAGTTTTCTCATTTATAAAATAAGAAAACAAGAGTATTTAACATGTCAGGATGCTGTGAGGGTTAAGAGAAATATATGTGAAAAGGACTGGTGCCGGGTTTGGCCCTTATACGTAAGTAAGGCAGTAAGTGCACACACATGCAACCATGAAGTGGGTAGCTTTGAAGAGTTCCTGTCCAAGGTTTAACCATAGTCCACAGGTCTTCTGAGATAGCTTCTGGGACCACTGGTTTCTATAGGACCCTGGAGCAGTCACTCCAAAGCCCTTCCCTCAGGTTGACCTCTCTGGAGAATGACCCCAAAGACCCCCAAGAGGGCTCTCTGGCCACTAATGCCCAGTTGCAGAACCAGAGGCAGGGGCTGTCCTAGATGGCAGCTGTCATCCTGTTATATCTATGATTCCTGAAACCAGTTGGACAGCAGAGGTTCAACAGTATCTTCTTCATTATAATGAAATGAGGTTATCCTAAGCAGAGCATTTAGCCCAATGCCTGCTGTGTACTAGGCATTCAAAAATGTTAGTAGTTATTAATAGTAGTAGTTTTAAATCCAAAGCTAGGTTCATGGGTCAGAGTGCTTCCAAATTCCAGACTCCTTCCTCTAGATTAGGAAGCAAGTGAATATGTTCTGGGTTAGAGCCAATCCATGGAAAGTCTATGCCACCGACTGTTATTTATTCATTCATGTATTTATTTATATATGTAGTACACATTTATTGAGCATCACTTATGTGTGTTGCCCTTGCTCAGCACACAATTCTCTGATCTCTGGTGTTTACACATGGCAGTTGCATCAGGGTGGTACGAATAGTGTTACATAAGGAAAACCCACTTCTCAGTATCACTTTTCCGTCTGCCTTCTGTTAAAGCTAGAGAGTTAGTAGGAGCTCTGACATGGCACCTGTGGGTGAAATCTGGAGTTAGTCATGTGTGTATTTTTCAGATAAGAAAACTGAGGCCTGAGAGGGGAGTACTTGCCCCAAGTTCAGACAGTACTTTAGTGGCCATCTGAGGCTAGAATCTGGTTCTGATTAGTTTAGGAAGAAAGGGCCATTTCCAGCAGACCACTTGCCTCTGTATGAGAGGGAAATAAATAGTCTTTACATTTTCACTTACACATAGGTGTTCTTTTTCTTTCTGAAGAGGTGCATTTCAAGGTTAAATGAAATAGCATTTGAATAAGCCTAGAACAGTTGTTCTTAACTCTGATTGCATTAGATCATTTGAACATCATTTTGAGAATACTGATTTTGGAGCCCTACCCCAGACCAATTAAATATGCATTTGTGGGACCAGGGGCCTCATATTGGTTTTTAAAGCTCTCCAGGTGTTTCTAAAATATGGTCAGCGCTCCACAGTCTAATATCCAATCATTCTAATACACAGTCAGTGGTCTAGAGATCAGTGCTTCCAAAACTCTAATGCACATTTGAATGCACATTATCTAATGCGCATTATCTGGGGATCTTGTTAAAATTCAGATTCTGATTTAGTAGGTCAAGTGGGGCTGGAAAGTTTGCACTTCTAACAAGCTCCCAGTTCATGTTAATGCTGCCAATCCCCAGACCACAGTTGGAATAGCATCTCCAGAAGGTGCTCTGGATTCTGGTTATCCACTGGTCACTCACTAGGTACTCCAGCCAGAGGCGTGGAAATTACCTCTTTCCTTCATCCACTCATCTGTACCCTATCAGCTCTTGGTCACTATTTCTTGTCAACTCCACCCCACTGTTCTCTGCATCTCCTATCCTTTCTTGGTAGACTGGTCAACATTCTCTTCCATGTTCACCCACCATCACTCCCCATCCTGGCTGTGTTCTCTGCTAGACCACCTCCTGATGGGGCTTTCCCATTCCTCCTTGGCTCTGTGCATGCCATTTTTACTCTGTGGAAAGCTCTTCCAGTCCTTGACCTATCTCTTAAGAGACCACAGAATCCCTGGACCTCTTCTCTGCCTGCACTAGTTACATATGACGATTGTTTAGGAACAACATGCCCTACTGGTTCTTTTCTAAGTTCCCAGAGCCCAGCTCAGCACCTATCATGCTCTTAAATAAAGTAGGTGTTCAATTTAAGAAAGAAAACCCCAACTCTGAATGAGCAAGGCCAAAGACCTCAGCTGCTCTCCTTCGGATCAAAATGAACATTCCTTCGAAATCATGTTTTAGGTTTTAAATTCTCCAGTTTAAGAAAAAAAAGTCGATCAAATTCAACAAAGTATTATTCCCTGTAGTTTAATATGGGCTCAGGGACTTCCCGGCGGTCCAGTGGTTAAGACTCCGAGCTTCCACTGCAGGGGGCACTGGTTTCCATCCCTCCTGGGAGGAACTAAGATAACCGCATGCTCTGCAGCATGGCCAAAACAAAACAAAACAAAAACCAACCAACCAAACAAACAAAAAACCAAACAACAAAAAAAGGGCTCAGAGCAGGTGATGGGACAGGAAGGAGAGGATGGATGCTGGAAGCAGCTGCAGCTTGGAGGTCTGCTTTCAAATCTGGGCTCGTCCCCGCAGGGGGAAAGGGTAGATCCCGGGGACAGCTGATGGAGAAACTTCCATAGAAATGCGCGGGTCAGGCTGGAGTTCCGGAGCTAGAACTAACTTGACGCGGAGGGAGGTGCCGCTTGAGGCAGCCATTGAAGTTTCGTGTCTTTCCAGAGCCCACATGGGCCACTGGCTTGGGGAGGGGGGAGGGGGGAAGGGGGAGGGAGGGCAGGTCCGGAGCGGAGTGGGTGGAGTGGAGGGGGAAGACCGAAGGAAATGAGACAACCTTTTCCTCCCACTGACTCGTGCTTCTCCAGCGTCTGCGGGTCTCACTACCGCTGCCCGTGAGCGCCCAGGCCGAGACCCAGAGCCCCGCGCCCGCCTCGGCGTGTCTCCCCTGGGATTTCTTTCCGAGGCGCCAGTGCCGGCCCAAACCCTGGCCCCAGCTTTGTTGCGTCCTCCCCTTAGTGATCGGCTCCTGGTCCCCGAACAAGGACCCCGGAAGTGCGCGTCGGTGGCACTGGCGAAGGTAAGCGGCGCCGGTGAGAGCGCTAAGGGCGTAGGGACGCCTGGCATCCCCAGCGGGCCCTGGTCGGCCCGGAACACCCCTTCTTCGGAAACACCCAGGGCACTTCTGACCTGAAGCCTCTGCTTTGTTCCTGACCCCCTGCCAGGTGTTGTAGCCTGGGCCCCCCAGGGAACTTTGCTTCCCAGCGCTTGTTTTTACTCTCTCTTCCTCTTACTTTCCTGTTGCTTCCCCCGCCCCTCCCCCCTCGCTTCTTTTTCTGTACCCAACAACTCTCTGCTCCTTGCTAATGCCGCCTGGCTTCCGAGAGCGAGTCCTTCCTTAATCTCAGCGCCTCTCTCCTCCTCCGCCCCTGGGACCAGGGGCTGAGCGTGCGGGCCCGCGACAGTGCCTGGCTTTGACCCCGAGCCTGCTGGAGGCGGATCTGTCCGAAATTTCCATGGCTCTCATTGATCTCATTTACCTTTCGAGGCACTCAGCTGGGCGCATGCTTTTGGCGACCCCCAGGACCCCGAAATCAAAGCGGATTGGGGAGTGACAAGGTCGTTGGCTCCCCTTAAATCCTCAGGGGGACTCTCTGCTCGTGGAGAGGGGCGCGGTCAGCTTCTTGCAGCTCTGACTGGGCTTCCCAAGGATTGAGGTGTGGGGGTGGGGAGGAGCACTGGATATGGGACTCGGGGCGTGGAGGTAATGAGGCTGGCTTGGAAGGATAGGCGAGGAAACCACTTCGTGCTAGCTTGCCATTTTGCTCTTATTAACTGCCTGAGTGCTCACATCAAGGCTCTGAGTAGGGACTCCTATCCCTATTTTACAAAGAGGCAAAATGAGAAGCACAGAAGTTAAATAATGCTACCGGGGCCACATACCTGGGAAGGGGCCCAGCCAGGATTTGTGAATCAGCTGGTTTGTACCGCACAACCCACACCCAGCCCTACAGAGAGTTCCTCTATGCAGTCTGAGCAGAATCCCAACACCTACCGCTGGGTCATACCATGAGGAACCAGGCTTTTTCCATTTTGAGCAAATACATCTTGGTTCCATTCAAATCCAAATGATTTATTTAGTACCTACTATCCTCACAATTCAGTGACGAGCACTGAAGTTTCACCTTGGAACCTTATTCTTTCATCCTCTACCCATCATCCAGTCTGTCAGCAAATATGTAATTCTTCCCCAGGAGGCTGGCTTGAGTCTCTCTCCCCAAAAGGCTATTAGGCTTGTTGGCTAACCCAGACCCTGGAGTGGGACCTCCAGCATTTGAATCCTGGATGAGGCCTTTCTGTAGTTTTCTGTGGCTGGATTTTCTCATCTGTAAAGTAGGGATGGGAGAAGTGGCTCTCAACTGGTGTTTTGATTTTGCCTCCCAAATGACATCTGGCAATGTCTGGAAACATTTTTGACTGTTAACATGTAAGTGTTGCCTGCACCCCCCAACAGAAGGGATGGGAATCTGCACATGTGAACATGTTTTACAAGCACCAGAGGTAGATCCTGTGCATATTAAAGTTTGAGAATCACTGTTTCACAGAATAAAATCTAACCACAGACATTGGCCTACATGCCTGTTCACATTGGCCTCAACTTACCTTCCCAGCCTCACCTTATGACACTTCTTGTATGCACTTTCCATTCCATCCAACTCACTATTCTTCTGGTATTCTAGGTGTTGACTTTTTGGAATGCCCTTCTTCCTCCATGGCTGACAAATTGCTCATTTTTCTTTGAGACTAGAGCTCAAGTTCCCTGCTGGGTGAAGCATTATTCAGTTCCTGCAGATGGTTCGGTTCTGTCCTTCCCTGCTACCCTAGCACCAGCCATCCTGCCCCATTTTTTCTTTCAGTGTATCTCTCTTACAATGTTTACTGTTCTGTATAAGGATCTCTTGTTCATCCCCTGACTTGTTTCTTTGTACCTGGACCTAACACAGTGCTGTCCTCATGCTGGTGGTTAAGCTTGTAGATTTTGGATTCAGGCTGCCTGCATTCAAATCCTAGTTCTGCCACTTAATTCTGTGACCTTGAGCACATTGACTCAGTCTCTCAAAGCCTTATTAACAAAAGAGGAAGAAATAGTCTGACTTCTCTGCAGAGAAGAGTGATTAACTAATAGGATAATGATTTTTCATCTTAGTACTGAGGGGCTACTCTGTGCAAGGACTTGGCTCAATTTTAGCATTTTACATTTTTAGTCATTTAACTTTTATGAGGATCTTATTAAGTTAGTACTGGTATTACCCTATTTTCCAGGCAAAGAAATGGAGGCACAGAGAGGCTAAGCAGTTTGCCCAAAGTCACACAGCTAATGAGTGGTAAGCCAGCATTCACACAGACATCTGAACTGCAAAACACACACTCTTCACACTATGCAGGTAAAGGGCTTAAACCAGTGCCCCACATAGTACGTGCTCCGTAAATATGAGCTGGAGTTGGTTGTGTACATTGATAAAAGCCAAAGTCCGTTGGGTTTTTTAACTGCACCACATTTGTGATCTAAGACTGTGCCATTATTTTTACAGTTCTGTTCCTTCCCTCTCCTTCTTGCCCCTAACCCAGTCTCAGAGGGACAGGACATTGGGGTCAGTCTCTGGTCACAGTTCTAGGTCAGCACCAATGAATTTGATGCTAAATGGAGCTTTATGTGTGCCAGGTCAGAGTCAGAATGGCATTAACTCTTTGGGGATGGTCCTATGGAATCAACACACCTGCTTGAGGTTAGAGGTGCAGACGAGAGGTCAGGAGCTACCTGACTCCAGCTTTGTCCTTTCTAAGCATGTGCCCTTTGCAGTGTGCACCTAGCACAGAAATATTGGGTTAAATCAATCAACGAATGTGGGATGGAAGAATGAATGGCACCAGGTGGGTCTCTTGCCTTATACTTGATGATGCAGAGTATGTTTTCTCTCCAAGTGTTATATATCAGGGGTCCCCAACCCCTGGGCCACAGAATGCTACTGGTCCATGGCCTGTTAGGAACAGGGCCACATAGCAGGAGGTGAACAGCGGGCGAGCGAGCTAAGCTTCATCTGTATTTACAGCCTCTCCCCATCACTTGCATTACCGCCTGAGCTCCGCCTCATGTCAGATCAGCAGTGGCATTAGATTCTCATATGAGTGCAAACCCTACTGTGAACTGTGCATGTGAGGGATCTAGGTTGCACACTTCTTATGAGAATCTAATGCCTGATGATCTGAGGTGGAGCTGAGGTGGTGAAGCTAGCACTGGGGAGTGGCTGCAAATACAGATTATCATTAGCAGAGAGGTTTGCTTGCAGACTTATATCAAAGCCCTATCACTGAGTGGCAAGTGACAATTAAGCTGCATCTGGTGGCAGGCTTTACAGGGGCAAGTGAGTTGATGTACTTCAATAGTACAACTGCATCAGGTGACAGGTTTTAAGTCAGAATCCGACACTTATTTTAGTCTGTGTGTGGCTTGCCCATTATTTTATTTACCACTTCCATCCACACCTCTTTCCCACACTGCACACTTGTCTCAGTCACAGTTTTGGTAAGCCCAAAAGCTAACCCTAGCCAAACGTGGAGACCAAGCACCATGCATTAAAAGACAAGCCTTTGGAGTTTTTCAAAAGAAACAAACGTGAACACAAAGAACAGCAGTGATTATTGAAAGCCACCACTTCATCAAATGTGTCGGCACTGAGAACATCATTCTTAGTGACTAACTGCATTGCTAAAGCTAAGAAGCCCTTTACTATTGGTGAAAAGTTGATCCTGCCTGCCGCTAAGGACATTTGTTGTGAACTTTTAGGAGAGGCTGCAGTTCAAAAGGTGGCATGTATTCCTCTTTCGAATAGCACCATAAGTAGACAAATTGATGAAATAGCAGAGGATATTGAGGCACAACTGTTAGAGAGAATTAATGAGTCACCATGGTATGCAATCCAGGTTGACAAGTCTACCGATGTTGACAAAAAGGCAACAATTGCTTATTTTCGTGCGATATATTTTTCAGGAAGATGTGCATGAGGATATGTTATGTGCACTTTTGTTGCCAACCAACACCACAGCTGCAGAATTTCGTGCGATATATTTTTCAGGAGGATGTGCATGAGGATATGTTATGTGCACTTTTGTTGCCAACCAACACCACAGCTGCAGAACTATTCAAGTCTTTGAATGATTACATATCAGGAAAACTGAATTGGTAATTTTGTGTTGGTAGATGCTTGTTTCACTACTCAGGTCAAAGAGGTTGCCTCTGAATGTGAATCTATGCACTGTGTCATCCATAGAGAAATGCTGGCTAGCCAAGAAATGTCACCTGAATTTAACAACGTTTTGCAGGATGTGATTAAAATTATCAACCACATTAAAGTACATGCCCCTTATGATCATCTCAATAGATGCAGAAAAAGCTTTTGACAAAATTCAACACCCATTTATGATAAAATCTCTCCAGAAAGTTGGCATAGAGGGAACCTACCTCAACATAATAAAGGCCATATATGACAAACCCACAGCAAACATCATTCTCAATGGTGAAAAACGGAAAGCATTTCCTCTAAGATTAGGAACAAAACAAGGATGTCCACTCTCGCCACTGTTATTCAACATAGTTTTGGAAGTTCTAGCCACGGCAATCAGAGAAGAAAAAGAAATAAAGGGAATACAAATTGGAAAAGAAGAAGTTAAACTGTCACTGTTTGCAGATGACATGATACTATACATACAGAATCCTAAAGTTGTTACCAGAAAACTACTAGAGCTAATCAATGAATTTGGTAAAGTTGCAGGATACAAGATTAACGCACAGAATTCTCTTGCATTCCTATACAATAACAGCAAAAGATCAGAAAGAGAAATTAAGGAAACAATCCCATTTACCACTGCAACAAAAAGAATAAAATACCTAGGAATAAACCTACCTAAGGAGACAAAAGCCTTATAAGCTTTTGCACAGAAGAGGAAACCATAAACAAAATGAAAAGACAACCTACAGACTGGGAGAAAATATCTGCAAATAATGCAACCGAAAAGGGCTTAATTTCAAAAATATACAAACAGCTCATACAACTCAATAACAAAAAAAGAAAAAAAGAAAAAACAAAACAAAACAACCCAATCAAAGCATGGGCAGAAGACCTAAATAGACACTTCTCCAAAGAAGACATACAGATGGCCAATAGGCACATGAAAAGATGCTCAACATCACTAATTATTAGAGAAATGCAAATCAAAACTACAATGAGGTATCACCTTACACCGGTCAGAATGGCCATCATCTAAAAGTCTACAAATAATAAATGTTGGAGAGGGTGTGGAGGAAAGGGCAACTCTCCTACACTGTTGGTGGGAATGTACACTGGTGCAGCCACTGTGTAAAACAGTATGGAGGTCCCTTAAAAAACCTAAAAATAGAGTTACCTTATGATCCAGCAATCCCACTACTGGGCATATACCCAGAGAAAACCATAATTCAAAAAGACACATGCACCCCAATGTTCATTGCAGCACTATTTACAATAGCCAGGTTATGGAAGCAACCTAAATGCCCATCGAGAGATGAATGGATAAAGAAGATGTGATACATACATATGACGGAATATTACTCAGCCTTAAAAAGGAATGAAACTGGGTAATTTGTAGAGACGTGGATGGACCTAGAGATTGTTATACAGAGCGAGGTAAGTCAGAAAGAGAAAAACAAATGTCGTATATTAATGCATGTATGTGGAATCCAGAAAAATGGTACAGATGAACCAGTTTGCAAGGCAGAAACAGTGACACAGATATAGAGAACAAATGCATGGACACCAAAGGGGGAAAGTGGGGTGGTGGGGGTTGGGATGAATTGGGATACTGAGATTGACATGTATACATTAATATGTGTAAAATAGATAACTAATAAGAACCTGCTGTATAAAAAAATAAAATAAATTTTAAAAAGTAGATAAAATAGACCTCATTCTCAAAATAAATAAATACATAAATAAGTAAAGTACATGCTCTTAACTCATGTCTGTTCGCACAGCTTTTTGAGGAGATGGACGCAGAGCACACACGTCTTCTCTTATACACAGAAGTCAGACGGCTTTCTAAAGGTAGATCACTGGCCAGAGTTTTTGAGTTATAAGAGCTGCTCCAGAGATTTCTTTCAGAAAAAGAGTCACCACTGACAGCACATTTCAGTGACACAGAATGGGTTGCAAAATTTGCTTACCTGTGTGACATATTCAACCTGCTCAATGAACTCAATCTGCCACTTCAAGGGAGGACGAAAACTGTGTTCAAGTCGGCACATAAAGTGGCTGCATTCAAAGCCAAACTGTAATTATGGGGGCAACGAGTGAACATTGGGATTTTTGACATGTTTCAAACATTAGCAGAGATTTTGAAAGAGACTGAGCCAGGACCTTCTTTCTCCCAGCTGGTACATGATCACCTATCTCATCTTTCAAAAGAATTTGAGCATTACTTCCCAACCACAAAAGACCCCTGACCTAGGAAGGAATGGATCCTTGACCCATTTGTGAATAAACCAGGTGAATCGACTTTGTCCGTGCTAGAAGAGGAGCAACTTCTTGAGATCGCAAATGACGGTGACCTTAAAAGTATGTTTGAGACAACTTCAAATCTCCATACGTTCTGGATTAAAGTCAAGGCTGAATATCCTGAGATTGCCACAAAAGCACTGAAAAACCTGCTTTCATTTCCAACATCCTATCCTTGTGAAGCAGGCTTTTCTGTAGTGACAGAAACCAAAATGAGATTATGGAGTAGACTGGACATAAGCAACACACTTTGGGTGTCACTGTCTCTCATCACCCCCAGATGGAACCATCTAGTTGCAGGAAAACAACTTCAGGGCTCCACTGATTCTGCATTATGGTGAATTGTATAATTATTTCATTATATATTAAAATGTAATAATAATAGAAATAAAGTGCACAACAAATGTAATGCACTTGAATCATCCAGAAACTGGTCATCCCCCTCCCTGGTCTGTGGAAAATTGTCTTCCACGAAACCAGTCCCTGGTGCCAAAAAGCTGGGGACCGCTGCTATATATTAAAGGTAAAACTTGTTAAGAGAATTTAATGACTCATATGGAGTTTTGGAGAACCAGGTTTGGAACCTGTCACTGACCCCCTATCTGAATTATGCATGACACTGGATACTAGGTTACAGGTGATCACTTCACTAACTTGAAATCTTTTTCCCTGAATGCAGCCCTGCCTTTGAAAGCTGACCCCCTTCCTTGCTGGTCCATTGGCCACTTGCTGTACAGACCAGACTACCTTGCACAAATACCTGCACATTTGTGTACTCTGGCTTCTTCCACAGCTGACTCACACAGTTGTAATCCCCCTGAATTTGCTTGTTTTGGCAGGTTGTCTCCCAAACTTTAGTGGAGTGAGGTTAGCTGGGTGTGCAAGGCCTTGAGGTTTTGTTAGAGGGTCACAGAAATATTCTAGTAAGGCTGCTTTTGAGGATGGAGCAGAGTGAGAACTTCCCTGTCCATCAACACATCAGAGACCACTCAGATCCCCTGTAGCACTGCCTTCCCTCTTCAGATACCAAACTCTTACTGCCTCTGGCATTATCCTCTCTCCTGGGTCACCAGATGGCTGATCTGAGAAACAGATTCCCCTAGGGTATTAATGACTGGAGTAAAAGTCTGACTTAAGATTTTTGGGGCATCACTTGCATTTTCACTGAGGTATTTAAAGCCTGATCCAGAAGATAAACTAGCCCAGGAGAGGAATGTCAGACCTGGCACTAGGTTTTCAGGCCTCTGATGTCATGGTTTGGCTGCCTCTTAACTGATCAGCAGGCAGATTTCTAATGAAGCTGGTTCTGCCTGTATGTCTGGTTCTAAGGAGAGACACCTCACCCTGTTCAGGTCTTGGCTGTGTTCTGTGAAATGTACCTCGATTATTTGACTCTATGTGAAATCCTGTTTGATTCTGAAAGGGTCATTTAGTCTAGACCAGACTAGACTAGACTGGTGATGGTATCTTGAGGAATTAGGGTGAGTTTGGAATACACGTGGGGTAAGTAGCTCTGTGCTGGGTGCCAGAGAGACAAACATGAGGAAGATAATGCCCTGGCTGATGAACTGTATGGATGGCTTCTCCTGAGTCTAGGCTTTTGAACATTACCTTTAGAGCAGCCAAAAGTCTGTATGAATTGGTAAGTAATTGCTAAGTTTCTCTGGACTTAGGGAGGAAGAAAGCAGGGGCAAAGAGAGAGACAGAGACAGAGAGAGACAGTGAGAGTGTACTTGATCAATTGGGTCTGTTTTAAATAAAATCCAGCATGTGACCTAGCAGATCAACTGTCATGACTGATACATTTCCTGGGAATCATGTTCACAGTTGCAGTCCTTTTCTTTGATCCCAAAGCCTTTTTCCAAGGCTCACCACAGGTGATAGGTACATACGCTTGTTGATTGGACAATTTATATAGGTGCTTCTATAGGTCATTCCCAGACTTCAGTAATTTATTTACCACTTAGTGACCCCCCCTGGCATGTAGGAAACACTTAGTAAGTGATAAATGAGTAAATGAATGCCCTAGTGTGAAAGTCACATCTTGACCCTCAAGATGCTCATGGCCTGAATGGGGAGATAGACAAGAAAACCAGCACAAAACAGAGGAGTAGTTCTGTGACAGAGAAGATAAAAATACAGAGGAAGACTCAATCCAGTCAGGGGTCAGGGAATAGAGGCAGTGAGAAGGGAGGTCTCTTTTGAGGAACATCTTTCCTCCACACAAAGTGGTCCCATAGGTGGTTCCCAGTGGTCAGTTACAATAGGAGAACCTGGGGTGGGTGCCAGAACCCATGGTAAGGGTTTCGTATGCCTTTATTGCATTGATCCTCACAACCATCCTCTGAGGTCAGTATCAGAGGAGGAATCTGGATCCCACCCTCAGCTAAAAGACAGACCTGGGATCAGATCCAGGCCGCCGGACTCTAAGCCCTTCACCATTGCTTCAGACAGTGTCGGGATGGTCATATTATCATCAGAGACACTTTTAGAAAATCTAGTTTTCACAAAGGAAAGTACAGGTGTGTGGGTTGCTGTGGTCCAGGTGGGAGTGGCCTTTTCCTCCATGTTTTTCCTCCTTTCCCTTTCCTCTGCCTGATGTCTGAGGTCTTGCCTTATTAGAACTTAGAAGCAGTTAGAAGCTCTCTGCTCTGGGGGTCAGCAACTCTCTCTTCCTCCTGTTGCTCCCTCTTTGATCCCTGAGGCAGCTTGTACTTTGTCCTCTAAGGTGAGAGGAGGCAGAAATGCTGCTCAGCAGAGAAGTAACCATAAGCTTTTGAAGGAAAGAAGTCTTTTTTACAAAAAACCTGCCGTAATTTAAGCCTTTTCCCTTTGCCCTGTGCCCTCTTGCCTGTGTTACTCAGATGGTCAGTAGCGGGAGGGAACTGACTTCAGGGGGTCTTGTTTCTACATAGGCAGCCCCCTTCAGAAGGGCTGCCCAAACCTGTCTTACCCTAAGGACCTACACAAATATGGCTGACTTGTCCTTTTACTCACTTATCTTGCAAGACAGGCCACAGCAGCCCATGAGAAGAGGTTGGAAGGGACTCTTATTGGAAGACACATACAATACTTTACTGAAGCGCCTATCCTGTGTTCCACTTGGCTGAACAACCTCTGACATTAGTTTCCTTCCTTGCTGGAGTGAACTTTGAGGACCTCATGAAAATCAGAAAACAATGACTTGGACATATTAGAGTCTGGAAAAGATACACATGAAAGTGAAGATGGTGCTTGTAGATGGCATTGTGTGCTCACAGAGATAGCTTGGTGGCCTTGGTTTGTCTCTTTAGCTCAAGCTGTTAGTGTTTACTGACTCTCTTGTGTGCCAGGCATAGTTCTAGTCCCTGGAGACACAGAGATGAACAAGTACTCTTCCTGCCCAAGAATCTCTGAAATCCAGTGTGCAGACAGGGGAATCAAAGATAGTAATGAAGCATTTTGCTATCCATCTCTCTCACTAAAGTAAGTTCTCTGAAAGCAAGACATGTCTTATTGATTCCTAAATCACTAGAGTCCACCATGAATTCTTACATATTGTAGATGTTCAATCAGTGACTGTTGCATCACTCTAAAATTCAGCACTGGAGGCAAGGCAGAGTGCTTTGTGTGTCCAGAGGAGGCACACCTAAACTCAGCTTGGACAGCAGGTGGGTCCAAGAGCATCTAGGAGGCTGAGACGGAGGTATCTAGGCTGATGAGAAGAGAATCACAGGCAGAAGAACTGGCGAGAAATACAGCATGGCCAGGTGAGCAGGCATGGTGTGCCCCAGGAAGGGAAGAGAGGTAGGTGTCGTTGGAGAGGAGGGAGGTGGATCTCTAAATGGGCAAAGTGGCACACCAGGAAAAGCCTTGCTAAAGGGTTTGAATTTTAATCTGAAGGCACGGGGGAGCTACTACAGGATTTCACACAGAGGGGAGACTAGGTCAGAGTTTCATTGTAAAAATAGACCCCTCTGGCAGTAGATGTTGGAGAGGAATAAGACAGGTGGCAGAAGACCATGTCAGGACACCACTGCAGTTTAGAGAGTAGAAAAGACCTGGGGTTTGGAGTCAGACCGACCTCAGTCTACATAGCAGCCCCATAACATCTTTGTGTAACTTAGGCTATTTATTAAGTGCCTCTGAGCTTCTGTCTTTCTCAATCTGAAAACAGGGATGGATGATCCCCTCCCTCATGGAGAGATGACTGTCGAGACTATGGATGATGAAGTATGTGAAGTGTCTACTGCAGTAACTGATCCATAATTGGCATGTGAAAATAGTGGTGAATAATATTTTTAATATTATTGTTACTTATCATCTAGCTGAAAAAAAAATGAGGCTCTATCTAAGACACTGGTAATAGGAGTGGAGAATTGGGCACAGACTCAAGAAATATTTTGGCAATAAAGTTGACACAATTTGGTGACTGATTGTGCAGTGGAGTTTGGGGGCAGGGGCAGGAGTCTAGGACTGACTGGGATTTTGGCCTGGGCAACCAAGAGTAAGTATAGTGGAGCTATTCATTAGGAGAGGTTATGGAGGAGGAGAAGCATTTGCAGGAAAAGATGATGAGCTCAGTTTCAGACAAATTGAATTTGAAGAATTTTAAGGACAGCTAGAGAGACATGTCTAGTGGGCAAATAGTTTAGGAGATTTGGCATCCAGGAGAGAAGTCTTTTTTTTTTTTTTAACATCTTTATTGGAGTATAATTGCTTTACAATGGTGTGTTAGTTTCTGCTTTACAACAAAGTGAATCAGTTATACATATACATATGTTCCCATATCTCTTCCCTCTTGCATCTCCCTCCCTCCCACCCTCCCTATCCCACCCCTCTAGGTGGTCACAAAGCACCTAGCTGATCTCCCTGTGCCATGCGGCTGCTTCCCACTGGCTATCCACCCTACGTTTGGTAGTGTATATATGTCCATGCCACTCTCTCACTTCGTCACAGATTACCCTTCCCCCTCCCCAAATCCTCAAGTCCATGGTCTAGTAGGTCTGTGTTTTATTCCCGACCTACCCCTAATCTCTTCATGACATTTTTTTTTCTTAGATTCCATATATATGTGTTAGCATACAGTATTTGTCTTTCTCCTCTGACTTACTTCACTCTGTATGACAGACTCCAGGTCCATCCAGCTCACAACAAATAACTCAGTTTCATTTCTTTTTATGGCTGAGTAATATTCCATTGTATATATGTGCCACATCTTTATCCATTCATCTGTTGATGGACACTTAGGTTGCTTCCATGTCCTGGCTATCGTAAATAGAGCTGCAATGAACATTTTGGTACATGACTCTTTTTGAATTATGGTTTGCTCAGGGTATATGCCCAGTAGTGGGATTGCGGGGTCGTATGGTAGTTCTATTTGTAGTTTTTTAAGGAACCTCCATACTGTTCTCCATAGTGGCTGTATCAATTTTCATTCCCACCAGCAGTGCAAGAGTGTTCCCTTTTCTCCACACCCTCTCCAGCATTTCTTGTTTCTAGATTTTTTGATGATGGCCATTCTGACTGGTGTGAGATGATATCTCATTGTAGTTTTGTTTTGCATTTCTCTAATGATTAATGATGTTGAGCATTCTTTCATCTGTTTGTTGGCAATCTGTATATCTTCTTTGGAGAAATGTCTATTTAGGTCTTCTGCCCATTTTTGGATTGGGTTGTTTGTTTTTTTGTTATTGAGCTGCATGGGTTGCTTGTAAATTTTCGAGATTGATCCTTTGTCAGTTGCTTCATTTGCAACTATTTTCTCCCATCTGAGGGTTGTCTTTTGGTCTTGTTGATGGTATCCTTTGCTGTGCAAAAGTTTTTAAGTTTCATTAGGTCACATTTATTTATTTTTGTTTTCATTTCCATTTCTCTAGGAGGTGGGTCAAAAAGGATCTTGCTGTGATTGATGTCACTGGGGCGTGAACCCGGTTCCCCTGCATCGGCAGGCGGACGCGCAACCGCTGCGCCACCAGGGAAGCCCAAGCTCCATTCTTTGTTCTCAAGATTGCTTTGGCTATTCGGGGTCTTTTGTGTTTCCATACAAATTGTGAAATTTTTTGTTCTGGTTCTATGAAAAATGCCAGTGGTAGTTTGATAGGGATTACATTGAATCTGTACATTGCTTTGGGTAGTAGAGTCATTTTCACAATGTTGATTCTTCCAATCCAAGAACATAGTGTATCTCTCCATCTGGTTGTATCATCTTTTTTTTTTTTTTTTTCGTTACGAGGGCCTCTCACTGTTGTGGCCTCTCCCGCTGTGGAGCACAGGCTCTGGCCGCGCAGGCCCAGTGGCCATGGCTCACGGGCCCAGCCGCTCCGCGGCATGCAGGATCCTCCCGGACCCGGGCACGAACCTGTATCCCCTGCATCGGCAGGCGGGCTCCCAACCACTGCGCCACCAGGGAAGCCCCTGTTTGTATCATCTTTAATTTCTTTCATCAGTGTCTTATAGTTTTCTGCATACAGGTCTTTTGTCTCCTTAGGTAGGTTTATTCCTAGATATTTTATTCTTTTTGTTGCAGTGGTAAATGGGAGTGTTT
>NC_041225.1:90132917-90134046 GCF_002837175.3 Physeter macrocephalus | reverse complement strand
GGTGATGGTGGCCTCATAGAATGAGTTTGGGAGTGTTCCTCCCTCTGCTATCTTTTGGAAGAGTTTGAGAAAGATAGGTGTTAGCTCTTCTCTAAAGGTGTGATAGAATTCGCCTGTGAAGCCATCTGGTCCTGGGCTTTTGTTTTTCGGAAGATTTTAAATCACAGTTTCAATTTCAGTGCTTGTGATTGGTCTGTTCATATTTTCTATTTCTTCCTGGTTCAGTCTCGGCAGCTTGTGCATTTCTAAGAATTTGTCCATTTCTTCCACGACTTCAATTTTCTTAAATTTGCCGAGGCTTGATTTGTGACCCAAGATATGATCTGTCCTGGAGAATGTTCCATGGGGCTTGAGAAGAATGTGTATTCTGTTGTTTTTGGATGGAATGTCCTATAAATATCAATTAAGTCCATCTTGTGTAATGTATCATTTAAAGCTTGTGTTTCCTTATTTATTTTCATTTTGGATGATCTGTCCATTGGTGAAAGTGGGGTGTTAAAGTCCCCTACTATGATTGTGTTACTGTCGATTTCCCCTTTTATGGCTGTTAGTATTTGCCTTATGTATTGAGGTGCTCCTATGTTGGGTGCATAAATATTTACAATTGTTATATTTTCTTCATGGATCGATCCCTTGATCATTATGTAGTGTCCTTCTTTGTCTCTTGTAGTAGTCTTTATTTTAAAGTCTATTTTGTCTGATATGAGAATTGCTACTCTAGCTTTTTCTGCTTTCCATTTGCATGGAATATCTTTTGGCATACCCTCACTTTCAGTCTATATGTGTCCCTAGGTCTGAAGTGGGTCTCTTGTAGACAGCATATATATGGGTCTTGTTTTTGTATCCATTCAACCAGTCTGTGTCTTTTGGTGGGAACATTTAATCCATTTACATTTAAGGTAATTATCAATATGTATGTTTCTATTCCCATTTTCTTAATTGTTTGGGTTTGTCATTGTATGTCTTTTCCTTCTCTTGTGTTTCTTGCCTAGAGAAGTTCCTTTAGCATTTGTTGTAAAGCTGGTTTGGTGGTGCTGAACTCTCTCAGCTTTTGCTTGTCTGTAAAGGTTTTAATTTCTCCATCAAATCTGAATGAGATCCTTGCTGGGTAGAGTAATCTTGATTGTAG
>NC_041225.1:90110684-90131646 GCF_002837175.3 Physeter macrocephalus | reverse complement strand
CTTGGTGTTGAGATGGAGATCTCTGGGAGATTTTTGCCGTTTGATATTATGTGGAGCTGGGAGGTCTCTTGTGGACCAGTGTCCTGAAGTTGGTTTTCCCACCTCAGAGACACAGCCCTGACCCCTGCCTGGAGCACCAAGAGCCTTTAATCAACACGGCTCAGAATAAAAGGGAGTAAAAATAGAAAGGAAAGAAAGGAAGGAAGGAAGGAAGAAAGGAAGAAAGAAAGGAAGAATGAAAGAAGATAAAATCAAGTAGGATAAAATAAAGTTATTAAAATAAAAAGTAATTATTAAGGAGAAAAATTTTAAAAAGTCAAAAAAAAAAAAAAACAAACCACGGGACAGTCAGAACCCTAGGACAAATGGTGAAAGCAAAGGTATACAGACAAATCTCCCACAGAAGCACACACATACACACTCAGAAAAAGAGAAAAAGGGGAAAAAAATATATATCTTGCTCCCAAAGTCCACCTCCTCAACTTGGAAGATTCGCTGTCTATTCAGGTATTCCACAGATGCAGGGCACTTCAAGCTGATTGTGGAGCTTTAATCCGCTGCTTCTGAGGCTGCTGGGAGAGACCTCCCCCTGTCCTCTTTGTTCGCACAGCTCCTGGGGCTCAGCTTTGGACTTGGCCCGCCTCTGCGAGTAGGTTGCCCGAGGGCGTCTGCTCTTCGCTCAGACAGGACGGGGTTAAAGGAGCAGCTGATTCGGGGGCTCTGGCTCACTCAGGCCGGGGGGAGGGAGGGGTACGGATGTGGGGTGAGCTGCGGCAGCAGATGCCGGTGTGACGTTGCACCAGCCTGAGGCGCGCCGCGCTTTCTCCTGGGGAAGTTGTCCCTGGATCCCGGGACCCTGGCAGTGGCGGGCTGCACAGGCTCCCGGGAGGGGAGGTGTGGAAAGTGACTTGTGCTCGCACACAGGCTTCTTGGCGGCAGCAGCAGCCTTAGCGTCTCATGCCTGTCTCTGGGGTCCGCGCTGATAGTCGCGGCTCACACCCTTTTCTGGAGCTCCTTTAAGCAGCGCTCTTAATCTCCTCTCCTCGCGCCCCAGGAAGCAAAGAGGGAAGAAAAGGTCTCTTGCCTCTTCGGCAGCTCCAGACTTCTCCCGGACTCCCTCCCGGCTAGCCGTGGTGCACTAGCCCCTTCAGGCTGTGTTCACGCCTCCAACCCCAGTCCTCTCCCGGCTTCCGACCGAAGCCCGAGCCTCAGCTCCCAGCCCCCGCCCGCCCCGGCGGGTGAGCAGACGAGACTCTCGGGCTGGTGAGTGCTGGTCGGCACCGATCATCTGCGGGAATCTCTCCGCTTTGCCCTCCGCACCCTGTTACTGTGCTCTCTTCCGTGGCTCTGAATCTTCCCCCTCTGCCACCCGCAGTCTCCGCCCGTGAAGAGGCTTCTAGTGTGTGGAAACATTTCCTCCTTCACAGCTCCCTCCCACTGGTGCAGGTCCCGTCCCTATTCTTTTGTCTCTGTTTATTCTTTTGCCCTACCCAGGTAAGTGGGGAGTTTCTTGCCTTTTGGAAGGTCTGAGGTCTTCTGCCAGCGTTCAGTGGGTGTTCTATAGGAGCAGTTCCACGTGTAGATGTATTTCTCATGTATCTGTGGGGAGGAAGGTGATCTCCGTGTCTTGCTCTTCCGCCATCTTCTCTCTCCTCCCAGCTGGAGAGAAGTCTTAAAGAAGATTCAAGGGCAACCTTTTAACAAGAGGTAATGAAGTCATGGTGTTCAAGGAGAGTATAGAGCATGGGAAGAGGAATTATAATGGCCAGTGCTTATTGAGTGTGTACTATGTGTTTGTTCTAAATATTTTAAGTGTATTAATGCCTGAATAACCATTGCCAGAGAAAATCTACTTTACAAATGAATAAACTGAGGCACAAGGATAGTAAGTAACTTGCCCAAGGTCATACAAGTATAGTAATGGACCTAGGACTTTAGGCAAGGCAGTCAGGATTCGGAGCCTGTGCTATTAAGGTCTTTGCCAGACTGCCTCTGAGAATGAGGGGACTAGGGCACAACAGTGACCTCTGAGGGAGGGGAAGGAGAGGCTCTAGTGAAGGCAACAGGAGTAGGAGCTGGGCAGAAAAGTAGGAGGAAATGGGAGACTGGAATACAGGAGAGTTTCCAGGAAGGAGGGATCAGTAGCATCAAATAATCTGGAAATCCATTAAGAAAAGAAATGAAATATCCATGGATTTGGGAATAAGGAAGTTATTGATGACTTGGTGAGGGGAATTTGAAAGATGAGGTGGGTTGAGGAACAAATGTGAGGTGAGTAGGTAGAGATACCAAACATAGGCAATTCTTTCCAGATGCTTGGCTGTGGAAGCAACAAGAGAGGGAAGATGATAACTAAAGGTATTAGGTAGAGGGAACATTTTAGAGATGGAAAAGACCTGTCAATATCTATGGGGAGGGACAGAACCAGAGGAGGCCTCACAGCGTGGCCACAAATGCACTATGCTCACTGGGGAAAGTATCTATGTTCACTTTTCTTTTTTATACAGATTTTTAATATCTCTCCCCATGTTCTGGACAGCTTCCATGTAGATGGTTAGGACTCACTAAATAAGCCCCTGAAATGTGTTTCAGATCTTCAACTTTTATTAGGTGGAGTAGAGAAAATTTCTTTCATAGTACCCAATGGTGAATCATTATCACATGTTGTTAAATCCAGACCATATCAAATTTATGTACAGTACATCATCTACTGAATTTATCTTTGAAATATTCCAAGAGAGCACAATGTGCTAGAGCTCCCTGTCATGCATGTGGAATTGGGGTGTCTGCTCTATAGATACCAGAATAGTAAGAATGATGGGTGGCAGAAAGCCTTGAGAGGAAGGAAAGTGACTCACAGCACAGTGGGTGGAAGGGAGGGGACACTGATCTTTGTGTGTGTGTGTGTGTGTGTGTGTGTGTGTGTGTGTGTGTGTGAGTTGAGTTTTATTTGGGGAAAACTGAGGACTGCAGCCCGGGAGAGGGGGACACTAATTTTGAACTGGACATGAGACATATGATCCTGTGAGCAGAGGGAAAGGTGATTGGAGATTAAGATTAATCTATAGAAGGAAACAGAGATTTGCTTGGATTTTATAGGAAATGGAAGGCATATTTTGTAAGGAGGTTTGCTAGGGCGACAACCCTATGCTTGAAATGAATCCAGATAATTTGGCTGCTGCAATTTAAGTTCTTAATAATGGGAAAGACTGACATTTCCTTATGAATAGTTTGTTACCAGGCTTAAAGGACAAGTCCAGCAAGCTCTGAGAAGAAGTGTTTATCTAGATCCAAAGACAATCTCTGTGTTTTAATACATAGGATTCTTTTGTCGTTCAGACCAGAGGTAGATGCCACAGAGGGTTAAAAGTTTGACTTAAACATGAAATTCAGCTTTGTCTTCATTCATGGAACTGACATCCCTGAGACTGCAGGCTGGAAATAGGGTTTGGCTGACAACTTCATAAATTTGCCTTGGTTGGAATGGTTGGAATCTTCTTGGAAACATCTGAGTGAAATGCACACACACCTCCACAGAAGGCCTTTATGGATGGGGCTGTCTCTCAAAAAGACACTGTCCAAAATCAGAAAGGCCACACAGGAAATGGCCTTGGGATATATTTTTTCCACATGAAGCAGCAACTCAGCTGAATTATTTGCTTGATCTTGAGCTTCAGGTATTAGGAAAAATGAACAGTACAACTTTCAAGAGTCACATTTTGAGCTTGAAGATTCCCTCTGTATGAGTAAAGGAAGAATCATTCCAGCCTAACTCCCTCCTCAAACTTTCCCACGTAGGTCTTTCATCTGGATGTAGGCATGGTGTGGAGTGCCTTGGGCTGGGTATGGGTGTGATGCACAGACAGGACACTCTCCTTAGGGACAGAGGGAAGAAGTTGTAGTAGTCTTGCCCACCTTTTCCTAGTAGAAAGGAGAAGAGGATGTCCTTCTCCAGGAGGGCATGGTCAGGATACTGTATGCTTCAGTGAAAATGTGGACTCAATGATATAAATGTACATGTGGCTTTATTCTAGTTTCATGGGGTCTCAATTTGATCTCATGGAAAGGGCTATGTAAATGTTCCACACATATTCCAAGAATGAGTGAATAGGGTTGTATACATGCTCCAAACATCCATATCAAAGCTATTAGTGGTGCTTATGCCCAATGTTCTGGACCATGGGAGTACCAGAAGGGTCTGAGGGGCAGTATCTGGTGTGCTCAGAAAGTAACAGCACTTTCTGATTCCTTATGTTATTTCATTGATATTTGATTAATTAGTAAAATCTCTCTCTCTCTCTCTCTCTCTCTGTCTGTCTTTTTTTTTTCATTCATCCAACCATTCGTTCATTCAACAGACTGAACAACTACTATGTGGCTGGCTCCAGGATATGTGATGGTAATGTGGTGGTGAATCCAACAGTCTTAGTTCCTGTCTTCTTGGAGCTCACTTTATTAGGGGACAGACGTTAAAGGAATTATTACACAAAGAAATACATGATTACAAACTATGGTAAGCACCATGTTGGAAAAGAACAGGGTGCTCCAGGAGGGAAAGAGAGGAGACAGTTTAGCTTGGGGGTGTCTAGTGAGGAAGACAGATATGTAGACCCATATCTACTGTATATGACATGCCATTTATTGGTGGGATACTGTTTCCAAGGAAGGAGTGCCTGACCCTTGTATAGGTCTGAGGGGGCAGTTCTAGAAAGCTTCATAAAGGAAGGGATATTTAAGAAGAATCTTGAAGAATAGGTGGAAGTTGTTGTTTTTTTTTTTTACGTGGAAAGGGAGTAGTGTTGTTCTACGTGAAGAAAACCTGGTGTGTTTATAGGACCCTCATTCAGCAAGGAGTTTGGGCTTCAAGTAGGGGAATAGTGAGAGATGCATCAGGAAAGATTGGTAAGGGCCAACTAACACAGATTAGAATTTATCTTGGAGGCAAGTCACTGGAGGGAGTGATGAGTTACCAAGGGGAGTGTTCTAGAACAAGTTACCAAGGATGCAGCAAACTTTTTCAGTGAAGGATCAGATAGTAAATATTTTAAGCTTTGCAGGCTATACAGTTTCAGTTACAACTACTCACCTCTGCCACTATAGTGTGAAAGCAGTTATAGATGATACATAAAAAAATGAGCATGGCTCTGTTCCAATAAAACTTTATTGACACAAACAGGCAGTGGGCTTGATTTACCGATGAGCTTACCATTCCCTGTTCTAGAATGATAATTCTAGGGGCTCACTGGAGATTGGACTGGAGCATGGGGAGAGAATGGAGGCAGGGAGGCCACTTAGGAGTCATTGCTTTAATTCAGGGGAACTAAGAGGGACCATGAAGAGAAATGGCTTGTGACATGCTCCAAGGTAAAAATGACAGGATTACATAACCAATTTGATGGGAACATGTCTAGTTGTTTCTTTATTGCTCAGTGGATTGATTCTTCCAGTGAAGAAAAAAAATTGTAGACATTCTGTATTTGGGACTCAGAATCATGTGCATATCCTGGGAGGTCACCTGTTGGTCACAAGACACTATACTTGGTGCATTATATAGATTATTAAGCATAATTCTTAAGAATTCTTAATAATATTAAGTTTCATTTCCTATTTTTCAAACTGAGGTTTGGAAATGCTAAGTTGTTTGTCCAAAGTCATGTAGCTGGTAAATGGTGGAGCTGAGATTGAACCTGGATCTGGCATCAAAGCCTGTGCCATTCCTAAAATATAGAGTCTTCTCCCCACCTCTCAGGGTATGTCATGAAGCCCCACTCCATAAGCCTATGCAAGTCCCTCCTCTCTCTTCTCTCAGTCCCTGCTAAGACCCACCCAGCCCTTTAAGTTTCTCAATCAGCTTCTGGCATAGCAAGGACTAGAGCTGTGTTTTAGCTGAAAAAACTGTTAGGTATGAGATTATTCTTCTGTGTTTGACAAAGGACATGCAGCAAAACTCAGACCCCATCTTGAGGTTCTAACCTGATGATTTTTGCATGTTACAATTTGGAGAAGACAGTGTGGTATTAGGTTGTGGATTAGGGAATCCCTGAATTTAAGTGTCTAGATTAGAACATAGTCCTATTCCCTGCCTAATCACCCAGGAGATAATTGTCAAATTCAGGTAATAATATCTGATAAGGGAAAACCTGTTGATTTAAACCCTGGAGGTCAAGATTAACTTCTGAAACAGCAAACTTGACAATTATTGTCAAGGAAATCAATTCAGTTACCATTCTCCCTCAGGTTGTCTAGTAACACCACTGATCATTACTTTAGTGCCTTGTCCAGGTTCAGTAAGAGAGAGTCTCTGCATCGAATATTTCAAACAGGACAGAGAAATATCCTAGAACAACTGAATTATATCATGGATACAGCAGTCCTTTTAGTGATACCTATTGGACAGCGTTGGGTCACGTGGTACACGGAATGGCAAAGAGACCTCTGTGATTGAAGTGAATCAATTGCATGACCCATACCTTGGGCCAGGGAGGATGGACACACAAACAAAGTGGGACTCTTCCAGCAAGGGATAAGGAGGAATGCATGTTGGAGTTAAACACCAGTACCTGCTACAGTTGTTGATCTGTTTTGACCACCAGCCTGTATTAGTTTTATAGGGCCGCCATAACAAAGTATTACAAACTGGATGTCTTATAACAACAGAAATTTATTGTCTCACAGTTGGGGTGGCTAGAAAAGATATCAGCAGGGTCATGCTCCCTCTGAAGGTACTAGGGAAGTATCTGTGCCAGGTTTCTACCCTGGCATCTGGAAGCCTTAGGCATTTTTGTTTTCTCCCTGTGTCTCTTCACATTGCCCTCCCTCTCTTTATGTCTGCATTTAAATTTCCCCTTTTTATAAAGACACTAGTCATCTGGAAGGGCCCACTGTAATGACTTCATTTTAACTTGGTTACATCTGTAAAGATCCTACTTCCAAATAAGGTCACATTCTGAGACTTCACCATATCTTTTCTGAGGGACACAATTCAGCCTATAACACAGCCCTTTCTCAGGGAGAGTTCAGGACTCATTCCTCTTACCAAGGTGATTGAGTGCATCTACTCTAAGTTATCTTCATCTGTGGTCATTTTGCTGTTCACTTCCTCTATGTGCTGCTTAGGACATAGGGATTCTGTTTCTGTTTATTCCTAGTTTATTATATTTCAGATGGTTTCTCAGCCTTTGCACTTGTCAGTGTTCTTTAGGCCACACTCACTGCATTTGTCCTTCCAGCCTCTCCTTTCCTTACTTTGAACTTTGTTCATTTAACAGTAAGTGTTCATATAACAGTAAGTGTTGAGTTCCTGTTGCATTTCAGGTACTATGCTATGCTCCAAGGATGTAAGGATGAAAAAGGTGAAAAAGACAGTTTCTGCTCTCAGAGTTCTCATGGGAGGCTACACAAGGAAATAGTGTGAAACAGTTGAAGAGGGAAGTGTGTGTGCAGATTCTGAATACTGTGCTGTCCCCAGCGTAGTGTCTGCCTTGTCTCCTTAATGCTAACAAGAGCACCCCAGGTCACTTCAACAGCTTCATCTGCTTGCTGTTCCTTTCCTTTCATTTTGTTCTTTACCCATTTTGATCCACATGCTTTTCTCCAACTATATAGTTTTCCATCTCAAATCTTGTCTTTCTATGTGAATGCTGTCTGTTTAATGTGTTCCCCTCCCCCATCCTCAGCCATTATCCAGTTGATTAACTCATGTTTCTTCTTTGAGACTCATCTCTGGGGCTTCCTCTTCCAGGGGGCCGACTATGCTCCCCTACCATCCTCTCTTCGCTCCCTGTGCTTACCTTTGGAAACAGTACTCCTTTCCCCCAAAGAGACACTGACCAAGGCTTGTTTGTCTTCATATACCCAGTACTAGTATAATGCCTCTGTTAATAGGTGCTTTATCGATAAACAAGTGAATGAATGAATGATTCCTAGGCTGGACTTTGCTTCTGCTTCCCAGGCTGTACTTTTCCTTTGGCATCCTTCCCTCAAAATCATGTCTAGTCACCACTTTTTTTCTACCACGTGTCCAGAGCAGTAGCTCATGGCATTCTTTCCAATATGCTGACACCTCAGCTATGTTAGCTTTTATGGTCAGTGGATACATTTGGCTACCCATTGACCACCATCTCTTTGGTCTGTCCTGCTTCACACAAAGAAAGTCCTACTTACTTGCATGCAGGAAGATGGTTCTCATAGGTAAAGCAAAACTTCTTCCATGGTCTTCTCTGTTTCTTCATTTCCAAAGTTTTCCCCTCTCTCGATTCTAGAAGCAAGGGACATAGCATTTCTGCTACAATGATTATTTCAATAAGTATTTTTTTGAGCCCCAAGTTTATACCTGAGTTATGCTTGAAGCACATTAACTCTTATCTAGTTTCTGCCTTTCTGATAAAAAAGACCTGCTTCTTTTACTCCTTCCTGCTTAGTATATTGGGTTTCTCCTATGTATTGAATAACACAGTGATTTTCAATTTTTTTTAGCATTAATACTCTTCAAATGAAATCTTATATGGAATATCAATGAGTAAAAGAAGCCAAAATTTTATTGTATATATGTAATTATTTTATTTGATAATTCTAATTTATAACATATAGTTATACATATTTTGTATTGGCTGTACAGCCTTGAGAAAATTATGGCAGCCAGACATTCAAAGTGATAGCACTTTTAAACAGGATACCTTGCAGATTTGGGTTATTCTGATTAAAATGATCCAGAAACTGGAAAGAAGAATATAGGAAAATTTGGTTTTAATGTTGACTCATTAATACTATGTAACAGCTGTTGGCATTCTTTAATTATAAGGAATCTAATTGAAAGGAATAGATGAACCAAGTTCTTCAACGAATTTTTGTCTTCCTTTGATAGAAAATTCTTCTGTGAAACTTATAGTGCCATTATGAGATGCTAATTATGTTATTAAAACTATTGTGAGAAACTCCAGTGCCTGTTTCTCTTTAGTAATCACTTAAAGCCTTTAACACAGCAAAAAATATTTAATTTGACATGTTGAGACCAAACTTCAGTTGTCATTTTCATCACTGACACTCTGGCCCTGCATTGCTGAGTTGGTCTTATTTGGATTTATAAAAACCTTCCAAGCACTCTAAGAATAAAACAAACAGTAATAATACCAATAATATCACAGGGCAACAGGTAATGTGGTCACTTATTATGGTACAGTTTACTATTATATCTTTATGTGAGCATGCACTCAATGGATATCCCTGAGTGTTGCCTGACATTTAATTGAACATGGCACGCTTGAGCCAGAGTTTTATAGCATAAGACTTGCATGGATCTGAATCATTTAATGACATCTTCAGAACTACAGCTTTCCTAATTAATGACATATCTAATGTGTTCAAACATATTCATGGTTTTGGCAAGAGAACCTTTATTCTATGATTGTTCACATTTGGCATATCACACACTGAATATATCTGTTTATGGTTTAAAAAAATATTTTAAAAAACGTAACCTGAATCAAACATTTGTAGAACCCTTGAAACAAATAGATTGAATTCCAGTGTATTTGAGTATAGTGTAAGACAATGGTGGTTTCAAGGAAGCTGCAGAACTGACTTGAGAGGGCCTCCCTGTTAGCATCAGATAAATGTCTGCCCAGCTCATGGCTTTTCATCTCCCAGGTGCTCAGCAGTTTATCTGCTTTGCATTGAATTGAATTGGCACAAAGCAGGTCCTGTGTGGCTATGGACTAGATCCCCCTGGTGAGGAACCATCAGGAAGGTCTCAGGTGGAAGCTATCCACCTTCTCAAGAATCTACACAGCTCCTGCCAAGGAAGGCTGGCACACCCCTACCTAGAATTTCCATTTTCTCTGGATCCCTGAGGGACATCCCTGGGTTTTCCAGACTCTACCTTGTTTTTGATCTGCTCTTCTGGTTTCCTCAGTGTCCCTGTGTTTATGCTCTGGTTTTAATAATTATAATGGACTTAGAAGTCAGCTTGGGACTGGGAGGCCAAAATGGGAAAGAATCAGATGACCAGGAATGCTTCTTGTTCGCATTTGCGTGTTCCTTGGTAGGGCATTATTTTTGTGAGTTCTCCACATTTGCAGATGCCTCAGATATACTGGTCTTGGGAGGCCCCACTAGTGGCAGACTGAAGCATTTGCTTGAGGAATACTGGTTAAGAATAAAATGGCAAGTGGGTCCCACAAGTTTGCCATCATGTCCTGCCCTACTTGCAATTCTAGAGAGAAAATCACACAGGATTTGTTCAGAATTATTCAAGCACATGTTGGTTGTTGACCATTAGGGCTGAAATTCTTTTCATGCCCAGTGTGGTATGAATGCTGTGATTCTGTTTGACTACTTCCTGCCAGTCTCCGTGACAGTTTCTTCTTTCTTCATCTGACACTGGCAGGCTAGGGTTCAACCATGAGCTTTTTCCTCTACCTTTGGTATTCTTTGTCAGGGTTACCTCATCTATTTTCATACTTCAGCTGATGACTCTCAAATGCCTCTAATTATCACTCCAGGATCACAATATGACTCCAGACTTCCTTTAGAATGTTATTCCCCCAAACCTCTTTACATTTCTTACAAGCTGGCCAAATTCAATGTTCTTGGGTCTCTCTACACTTCCTTCATGAAGGAGAATCTGATGTAAGACCCCTAATTTTGAAGAAATCATAGTGTAATGCAAAAATGTAGAAAACACATACTTTTACCATATGCAAAAGATTGGCACACAGGGTTACAGGGCTGCAAAAGTGGGAGAAATTATGCATGGAGGGGAGAATCAGAGAATGTACTTACAGGAGGTGATGTGACATGGATCTTGAAGGGTGGGTAGGACTCAGAAATGCATTAATATAGAGAAGTGCATTCAGCAGAGCAAAACACAGAGGTAGAACTGGGTGGGAAGTATATGAAGAAGGACATGATTCCATTTGCTTAGACTTTGGCTGTGTTGGAAATGTAGGTTGGGAAGAACATATGAAGGGCCTTTATTTACAGGTTCACACTTGAATTTTAGTCTGTAGGTGATGATTTTAGAACAGAGGAGTGGCATTATTAGAACATTGTTTCTGAATGCTCAGTCTGGCACCAATATATGATCTTGGGGTAGGAGAAGAAGAAAAGGGAAGAACTCTTAAGTTAGGTGAGGGACAATGGGGACAAAATAGTTGAAGGGATATGAGGTAGAATCTTCAGGGCAAGGGAGATGAAGGGCCTAAGATGACTCCCATGTTTAAGTGTGAGTGATTGGGAGGCTCAGGATATTGTGAACACTAGAGAAAATTGGAAGTAGTTAGGTGTGGTAATGAACTTAGGACACATTGGGCTGGAGAGATCTCTGGGAAATCCAAGTGGAGACTCCCATCCCACCTCATCCATCCTCAGTACTCTAGACTCCCTTTCAGATTAAAATGGTCTGGCTTCCTGCCCCGCTCCTCCCAGCTAGGATCAGCTCCACCTTGGTATGCCCAGGCCTATCTGACTTGAGGCAGTAAATACTTAAGAGGGTCCTCTGACCCCCTGGGCATATATATTGGGGCATCAATCCTAATAGGTCAACCTAGAGCTGATCATGAGACTTTTGCAGCCCATCTTCAACCCATGTGCTCTGCTTCACAGGACCAGTTTTTGTTCGTCTCCTTTTCAAATTCTTGTCCCCTTTCTTATGTTCTCACTCATGTAAGCCCTCCTGGGACAGAAACCCCTGCTCCCAGGCTATTGCCAGAGTTCTGATATCCAGGGACAGAACCCAGAGGCTGCAAGCTAGTTTTTAAAGGTAACTTCCTGGATTTTGACTGTTTTTAAGGCCCATAGGGTTGACTCAATTCTTCTGTCTGCAAGGTCAAATCTTCAGGGCCTGTATCATCCTTAGGGATGGGCCCTGGTTCTCTCCCCACTCTCAGGTGCTACTTCGAATCCAGCACCACATCTCACCAGTGACTTCTAGGAAATGTGAGGTGTCCAACATGTGCATGGCACACTCTGCATCTTGTACCTATCTGGGACCTTTTATGAAAGCATCTTGCATCCTGCCTCCCAAGTTTTGAACATTCCTTTAGATTATCACTCCTCTCTCTCTTCTACCCTGGTTGTCCTCCCACACAACTGGACACCTGACCTTCATGGTACAATAGGCCTTTGGATTGCTGGTGCTGATATTTCCTATATTGATTGTTTTTGCTGCTGGTTGCCCCTTGGTTCTGACAGTGTCATCATCCAATTCCATGGGCACTTCCTTTGTGTTTATGGTTTGGGGACTTCAGAAATGAACTGAAACTGGGGAGGGATCTGGGAGTATCCAGAGCCTCTGTGACTGACTTAGTCAAACATCTTCAGTTACTTTCTTCTCATTCTGAAGACTTCACATAAGTAAAACCATTCCTGGCCAACACCAAATAAATTTTGCACATGCTGCTTGAATTACTATGCATTTACCCCAGTGTGACTTTCTCACAAATTAATGTTTCACTGAAACTATTCCTCTGGATAGTCTGACGCCAGCAGCTGGGGAAATTCAACATTTGCTTTGTACAATGAAGCTTTAGGACAGGATTTTTTTTTTAACATTTTTTTTAACATTTTTTTTTAACATTTCTCAGATATGTAGCTCATTTGGAAAAAAATAAGCATTCTTGGCAGAATCCATGTGGCATGAGCCAAATATCCCAGCTTGTGTTTCTGTATACTCAGATACAAAGCGATGAGAAAATGCAGTTCTAAATGCCCATCATATAGCATTGGCATATAAAAGTTAGGATTACCATTTACTGAGTACCTACTATGTGCCAGACATCTTACCATGCTCTGCATCCTCAAAATCACCCTGTGAGTGTGCCAAACCTGGGCCTGTTGGCCTTCTGATCCATACTCTACCCTGGGTAGGAGGGACTAAACTGGAGGCTGCCTTTCTCAGGCTTAAGGGTGCTCTGGCTTCCTGCTAGGTGTGGCCAAATAGTCACCAGTGAGAGGTTGGAGGGTGAGGAAAGGAGGAAGGTGGATTATTTCCTTCCTCTCTCTTATCCTCAAGCATCTCCTCCAGTAGTGTCTGCATCTCCATGGTTCCAGCTTCCACTATTTGAGTCCTCCATGGTTCCAGATTCTTTCTGGTGACCCTAGCTCCTCCCTTTGCCCCTGCAGTTGCCTTCTGCTTATTGTTGCTAATCTCTGGTTTCACTCATGGTCCCATCTCATACTTACTCCAACTAATTTCCTCTTTTTAAAGTTCATACCAATTTGAAAAGATCTTTAAATTCTTGACTTTGTCATCTATATTAGCAGTCTTCAAATCTCAGCTTCTCTATCACTTTCAACCTGTATTTCTATCTTTATCACATGCAACAAGTTCCCTGCATTAAATTTCTTTAGTTGTAAATACTTGAAGCAGTTTCTGTTTCTCTGGTTAGAAGCTGGTTGATGGATTGAGGCTGGAATCATTAGCCTCATTTTAAGGATGAGGAAACAGAGTATCAGAGAGGTAAACTAACTTGCTCAGTCTTAAAGACAGGAAATAGTAGAGCTTTGGTTTAAACTCAGGCCTGACCAGTCCTGAAGCTTGTGTCGTTTCCCCTACATACTCCTGTGTTCTGTTTCCTGCTGCCACATGAATGGAGTCTAATTTCTCCTGTATAATCCCTTCATATTCTGGAAAAAGAAAACTCTCATAACAACCTTCTCCAAGATTTCCCCAGATGAAATGTTCTATGATTCTTCAACTGTTCCTCATGAAAAAGAATTTTGAATTTCCCTAACATTTTGGTTGAGTCCTCTGGATTAGTGCTTCTTAAACTTTAATGTGAAGATTATTATTCAGGACAACTCTGGAGACCATGCATTAAAATTTTTTTAAATTAGACTTTTTTTGTATATAATTTTATATTTAGATGCAGTTGCAAGAAATAATGCAGCGATCACATGTTCCATTTACCCAGTTTCCCCAATGATAAATTCTTGCAAAACTATAGTACAATATCACAACCAGGATGTTGACATGATACACTCAAAATACAGAGCATTTCCATCATCAGAAGAATCCCACTGTTGCCCTTTTATTGCTATACTCACTTCCTTTCTGACTCTAATCCCTCCTTAATCCCTGAAACCGCTTATTTAATTTATTCACCACTTCTATAATTTTGGCATTTTAAGAATGTTATATAAATAAAGTCATAAAACATGCAACATTTTTGGATTGAGTTTTTCACTCAGTATAGTTTTCTGGAGATTTATACCGGTTGTTGTGTACATTAAAAGTCTGTTCCTTTTTTCTTGCTGAGTAGTGTTCTATGGCATGAAAATACCACAGTTGTTTGAACCTTCACCCCTTGAAGGAAATTTGGGTTGTTAACAGTTTTTAGATATTACAAATAAAACTGCTTTAAATATTTGTGTGGGTTTTTGTGTGAATATAAATCTTCATTTATTTGGAAATAAGTGCCCAGGATTAGTGCAATTGCTGGGTTTTGTGATAGTTGCAACATCCAGTTTTTTGAGAAACTACCAAAGTGTTTTCCAGAGTAGTTGCTTCATTTTACATTTCCATTAGCAGTGTATGAGCGATCCAGTTTCTCCATATCTTTGTCAACAATTGGTGTTGTCTCTATTTTTCAGTTTAGCCATTCTGGTAGATGAGTAGTGGTATCTCATTGTTTTAAATTTGCATTTTCCTAGTGACTAATGATGTTGAATATCTTTTCATGTGCTTATTTGCTACTTCAGTATCTTCTTTGGTGAAATGTCTCTTCATGACTTTATCCCTGTTCTAAATGGATTCTTTGCTTTTTTTTTTACTGTTGAGTTTTGAGGATTCTTTATATATTCTAGATACTAGTCCCTTTGGCAGGTATATGATTTGCACATTTTTTCCCACTCTCTAGCTTGTCCTTTCATCCTCTTAACCCAGAAAAAATGTTTTTAATTTTGATGAAGTCCAGGTTATCAATTTTCCCTGTTATGCATTGTGATTTTGGTGTCAAGTCTAAGAATTCTTTGCCTAGTGCTAGATCCCAAAGATTTTCTTTTTTTTTTTCTAAAAGTTTTGTAGTTTTATGTTTTACATTTGGTCTCTGATCTACTCTGAGTAAATTTTTATATAAGATTTAAGGCTTAGGTCAAGGTTCACTTTCTTTCCTATGGCTGTCCAGTTTCTCCAGCACCATTTGTTGAAAAGGCATTTTCCTCCCAAGAATTGCAAAGCACCTTTGTCAAAAATCAGTTGGGCATATTTGCATGGATCTATTTCTGGGTTATCTATTCTGCTCCATAGATCTATGTTTCTATCTTTCAGAAGTAACACACAGTCTTGATTGATGTAGCTGTATACTAGTAAGTTTTGAAATTAGGAGGACTTATTCCTCCCAGTTTATTCTTTTTAAACTTATTTTAACCATTCTAGTTCCATTGCATTTTTATAACAATTTTAGCATAATCTTATTTATATCTACCAGAAATCTTGCTGGTTTTTTCATTTTGTTTTGTTGGTTTTGGTTTTTTATTGGCTGGGGTTTCAATAAGAATTACATTATACTTGTATATCACTTTGGGGAAAATTAGTATCTTCACTATGTTGTGCCTTTCAATCCACAGCCATGGTCCCCTTTCATTTATTTAGATCTTTGATTTCTCTCCATAGCATTATGTAGTTTTCAGCATTCAGGTTCTGATTATGTTATGTTACATTTATATCTAAGTGTTTCATTTTTGGGGCAATTGTAAATGGTATTGTATTTTTAATTTCAGTGTCCACATGTTCATTACTAGCATATAGAAATAAACTTGATTTTTGTATATTTTCTCTGTTTATCTTGCCTGTGACCTTGCTGAACTCACTTATTTGTTTTAGGGATTTGTTGCTGTTGTTTGCTTTTTTGTTTTTGTTTTGGGTTTTTAGATTCCTTGGTATGATCTATGTAGACCATTATGTCATCTGCAAATAGGGACAGTTCTATTTCTTCTTTCTGATCTGTATCTGATCTATACCTAAGGATCTATAGCTATAGCTCAGTCCGCTTTCAAGATTTCTTTCTTTGTTTTTAATTTTCAGAAGTTTAATTAAAATATGTTTTGGCATGACTTTCTCTTTTTTTTGATAATAGCTACTTTTATTTATTTATTTATGTTTAAATTTTTTTAGAGTATAGTTGATTTACAATGTTGTGTTAGTTTCAGTTGTACTGCAATGTGAATCAGTTATATATATACATATATTTACTCTTTTTTAGATTCTTTTCCCATATAGACCATTACACAGTATTGAGTAGAGTTCCCTATAATATACAGTAGGTCCTTATTAGTTATCTGTTTTATATATAGTCATGTGTATATGTCAATCCCAATCTCTCAATTTTTCCCTCCCACCCCTTTCCCCTGGTAAGTTTGTTTTCTACATCTGTGACTCTATTTCTGTTTTGTAAATAAGGTCATTTGTACCATTTTTTTTTAGAATCCACATATATGTGATATCAAATGATATCTGTCTTTCTCTGTCTGACTAACTTCACTCAGTATGACAATCTCTATGCCCATCCATGTTGCTGCAAGTGGCATTAGTTAGTTCTTTTTATGGCTGAGTAATATTCCATGCTATATATGTACACATCTTCTTTATCCATTCCTCTGTTGATGGATATTTAGGTTGCTTCCATGTCCTGGCTATTGTAAATAGTGCCGCAGTGAACATTGGGATGCATGTATCTTTTTGAATTATGGTTTTCTCTGATATATGCTCAGGAGTGGGATTGCTGGATCATATGGTAGCTCTGTTTTTCATTTTTTAAGGAACCTCCATACTGTTCTCCATAGTGACTGTACCAATTTACATTGCCACCAACAGTGTAGGAGGGTTCTCTTTTCTCCACACCCTCTCTAGCATTTATTGGTTGTAGATTTTTGATGATAGGCATTCTGACCAGTGTGAGGCATAGTTTTGATTTGCATTTCTCTAATAATTAGTGATGTTGAGCATCTTTTCATGTGCTTTTTGGCCATCTGTATGTCTTCTTCTGATAAATGTCTATTTAGATCTTCTCCCCAATTTTTAATTGGGTTGTTTGTTTTTGATATGGAGCTGTATTACCTGTTTGTATATTTTGGAGATTGATCCCATGTTGGTTGCTTCATTTGAAAATATTTTCTCCCATTCTGAGGGTTGTCTTCATTTTGCTTATGGATTCCTTTGCAGTGCAAAAGCTTTTAAGTTTAATTAGGACCATTGGTTTATTTTTGTTTTTATTTTCATTACTCTAGGAGGTGGATCAAAAATGATCTTGCTGCAACTTATGTCAGAGAGTGTTCTACCTATGTTTTCCTCTAAGAGTTTTATAGTATCTGGCCTTACATTTAGGTCTTTAATCCATTTTGAGCTAATTATTGTGTATGGTATTAGGGAGTATTCTAATTTCATTCTTTTCCATGTAGCTGTCCTGTTTTCCCAGCACCACTTACTGAAGAGACTGTCTTTTCTCCATTGTATATTCTTGCCTCCTTTGTCATAGATTAGGTAACCATAGGTGCGTGGGTTTATCTCTGGACTTTCTGTCCTGTTCCGTTGATCTGTCTTTCTGTTTTTGTGCCAGACCATAGAGTTTTATAGTATCTGGCCTTACATTTAGGTCTTTAATCCATTTTGAGCTAATTATTGTGTATGGTATTAGGGAGTATTCTAATTTCATTCTTTTCCATGTAGCTGTCCTGTTTTCCCAGCACCACTTACTGAAGAGACTGTCTTTTCTCCATTGTATATTCTTGCCTCCTTTGTCATAGATTAGGTAACCATAGGTGCGTGGGTTTATCTCTGGACTTTCTGTCCTGTTCCGTTGATCTGTCTTTCTGTTTTTGTGCCAGACCATACAGTTTTGATGACTGTAGCTTTGTAGTATAGTCTGAAGTCAGGGAGCCTGATTCCTCAGCTCCGTTTCTCTTTCTCAAGATTGCTTTGGCTACTTGGGATCTTTTGTGTTTCCATACAAGTTGAAAAATTTTTGTTCTAATTCTGTGAAAAATACCATTGGAAATTTGATAGGGATTGCATTGAATCTATAGATTGCTTTGGGTAGTATAGTCATTTTCACAATATTGATTCTTCCAATCTAAGAACGTGGTATATCTCTCCATCTGTTTGCATCATCTTTGATTACTTTCATCAATATCTTATAGTTTTCTAAGTATAGGTATTTTGCCTTCTCAGGTAGATTAATTCCTAGGTATTTTATTCTTTTTGATGCAATGGTAAATGGGATTGTTTCCTTAATTTCTCTTTCTGATCTGTTGTTGTGGTGTATAGGAATGCAAGAGATTTCTGTGTATTAATTTTTTATCCTGTGACTTTACCAAATTCACTGACAAGCTTTAGTAGTTTTCTGGTAGCATCTTTAGGATTTCCTATATATAGTATCATGTCATCTGCAAACAGTGACAGTTTTACTTCTTCTTTTCCAGTTTGTATTCCTTTTACTTCTTTTTCTTCTCTGATTGCCATGGATAGGACTTCCAAAACTATGTTGAATAAAAGTGGCGAGAGTGAACATCCTTGTCTTATTCCTGATCTTAGAGGAAATGCTTTCAGTTTTTCACCATTGAGAATTATGTTGCTGTGGGCTTATCGTATATGGCCTTTATTATTTTGAGGTAAGTTCCCTCTATGCCCACTTTCTGGAGAGTTTTTTTAAACATAAATGTATGTTGAATTTTGTCAAAAGCTTTTTCTGCATCTATTGAGATGATCATATGATTTTTATTCTTCAGTTTGTTCATGTGAGGTATCACATTGATTGATTTGCATATATTGAAGAATCTTTGCATCCCTGGGATAAATCCCACTTGATCATGCTGTATTATCCTTTTAATGTGTGGTTAGATTTGGTTTGCTAGTATTTTGTTGAGCATTTTTACATCTACGTTCATCAGTGATATTGGCGTGTAATTTTCTTCTTTTGTGATATCTCTGTCTGGTTTTGGTAACAGGGTGATGGTGGCCTCATAAATTAGCTTGGGAGTGTTCCTTCCTCTGCAATTTTTTTGGAAAAGTTTCAGAAGGATAGGTATTAGCTCTTCTCTAAATGTTTGATAGAATTCACCTGCAAAGCCATGTGGTCCTGGATTTTTGTTTGTTGGAAGTTGTTTTAATAACAGTTTCAGTTTCAGTACTTGTGATTGATCTGTTCATATCTTCTATTTCTTCCTGGTTCAGTGTTGGAAGGTTGTACTTTTCTAAGAATTTGTCCATTTCTTCTAGATTGTCCATTTTATTGTCATATAGTTGCTTGTATATAGTAGTCTCTTATGGTCCTTTGTATTTCTGTGGTGTCATTTGTAACTTTTCCTTTTTTATTTCTAATTTTATTGATTTGACTCCTCTTTTTTTCTTGATAAGTCTGGCTAAAGGTTAACAATTTTGTCTATCTTCTCAAAGAACCACCTTTTATTTTCATTGATCTTTTGTCTTGTTTTCTTTGTCTCTGTTTCATTTATTTCTACTCTGATTTTTATGATTTAATTCCTTCTACCAACTTTGGGTTTTGCTCTTTTTCTCTGCTTTAGGTGTAAAGTTAGCTTGTTTATTTGAGATTTTTCTTGTTTCTTGAGGTAAAATTGTATTGCTATAAACTTCCCTCTTAGAACTGCTTTTGCCGTGGTGTATCATAGGTTCTGTTTATTTTAAAAAATGAATTAGTTAATTCATTCTTGGCTGTGTTGGGTCTTTGTTGCTGGATTTCTCTGGTTGTGGCAAGCAGGGGCTATTCTTCATTGCAGTGTGTGAGCTTCTCATTGTGGTGGCTTCTTTTGTTGTGGAGCATGGGCTCTAGGCATGTGGGCTTCAGTAGTTGCAGCACGTGGGGTCAGTAGTTGTGGCTTGCAGACTCTAGTATGCAAGCTCAGTAGTTGTACAGCATGGGCTTAGCTCCATGGTATGTGGGATCTTCCTGGACCAGGGATTGAGCCCATGTCCCCTGCATTGGCAAGCAGATTCTTAACCACTGTGCCACCACGGAAGTCCCGTGTCCCATAGGTTTTTACTTATTGTGTTTTCATTGTCATTTTTCTCTAGGTAATTTTGGATTTTCTCTTTGATTTCTTCAGTGATTCATTGGTTGTTTAGTAACATACTGTTTAGCCTCCTTGTGTTTCTGTTTTTTACAGTTTTTTCCTGTAATTGATTTCTAATCTCATAGCATTGTGGCTGGAAAAGATGCTTGATATGATTTCAATTTTCTTAAATTTACCAAGGCTTGATTTGTGACCCAAGATGTGATCTGTCCTGGAGAATGTTTCGTGTGCACTTGAGAAAAAAGTGTATTCTGCTGCTTTTGGATGGAATGTCTTATAAATATCAATTAAGTCCATCTGGTCTAATGTGTCTTTTAAGGGTTGTGTTTCCTTCTTTATTTTCTGTCTGGATGATCTGTCCTTTGATGTAAGTGGAGGGTTAAAGTCCCCCACTGTTACTGTGTTACTGTTGACTTCCCCTTTTATGGCTGTTAGCAATTGCCTTATATATTCAGGTGATCCTATGTTGGGTGCATATATATTAGAATTGCTATGTCTTTTTGTTGCATGGAACCCTTGATCATTATGTCATGTATTTCCTTGTCTCTTGTAACAGTCTTTATTTTAAGTCTATTTTGTCTGAAATGAGTATTGCTATGCCAGCTTTCTTCTGATTTCCATTTGCATGGAATATCTTTTTCCGTCCCCTCACTTTCAGTCTGTATGTGTCCTTAGGTCTGAAGTGGGTCTCTTGTAGACAGCATATATATGGTTCTTATTTTTTTTTAATATCTTTATTGGAGTATAACTGTTTTACAATAGTGTGTTAGTTTCTCCTTTACAACAAAGTGAATCAGTTATACATATACATATGTTCCCATATCTCTTCCCTCTTGCGTCACCCTCCCTCTCCCACCCTTCTAGCTGGTCACAAAGCACTGAGCTGATCTCCCTGTGCTATGCGACTGCTTCCCACTAGCTATCTATTTTACATTTGGTA